>NW_026575495.1:5000-82500 GCF_028641065.1 Leucoraja erinaceus
AATGAAGCACATCAATCCAGAGGATTTTTTCTCTCTCTCCTTCCAAAATAAAATTCGGGCGGCACGGTGGCGCAGCAGTAGTTTGTGCCTCACAGCGCTGGAGACCTGGGTTCGATCCTGACTACGGGTGCTGTCTCTACGGAGTTTGTACGTTCTCCCCGTGACCTGCGTGGGTTTTCTCCGGGTGCTCCAGTTTCCTGCCACGCTCCAAAGACGTGCAGGTTTGATGGTTACTGTAAATTTTCCCCAGTGTGTTTCAGTTACTGTTAGTGAGCGGGGATCGCTGGTCGGCGCGGACCCGGTGGGCCGAAGGGCCTGTTTTCGCGTGGTATCTCTAAACTAAGCTAAACTAATCTAAATGGGACAGCAACTTTAGACATGTGATCATTGTACCTCGGTGCCCAGAGCAACAGTCACAAATGACCATTTTAGACAATAGACAATAGGTGCAGGAGTAGGCCATTCGGCCCTTCGAGCCAGCACCGCCATTCAATGTGATCATGGCTGATCGTCCACAATCAGTACCCCATTCCTGCCTTCTCCCCATATCCCCTGACTCCGCTATCTTGAAGACCCCTATCTAGCTCTCTCTTGAAGGCATCCAGAGAACCTGCCTCCACCGCCCTCTGAGGCAGAGAATTCCACAGATTCACAACTCTCTGTGAGAAAAAAGTCTTTCCTCGTCTCCGTTCTAAATGGCGTACCCCTTATTCTTAAACTGTGGCCCCCTGGTTCTGGACTCCCCCAACATCGGGAACATGTTTCCTGCCTCTAGCGTGTCCAAACCCTTAATAATCTTACAAAATTCTTAAGGGGTTGGACAGGCTAGATGCAGGAAGATTGTTCCCGATGTTGGGGAAGTCCAGGACAAGGGGTCACAGCTTAAGGATAAGGGGGAAATCCTATAAAACCGAGATGAGAAGAACTTTTTTCACACAGAGAGTGGTGAATCTCTGGAACTCTTTGCCACAGAGGATAGTTGAGGCCAGTTCAGGGGCTATATTTAAGAGGGAGTTAGATGTGGCCCTTGTGGCTAAGGGGGTAAGGGGGTATGGAGAGAAGGCAGGTACGGGATACTGAGTGGGATGATCAGCCATGATCATATTGAATGGCGGTGCAGGCTCGCAGGGCCGAATGGCCTCCTCCGGCACCTAATTTCTATGTTTCTATGTTTCTATCCTTCTAGATTGCAGCATGTACAAGCCCAGCCGCTCCATTCTCTCAGCATATGACAGTTCTGCCAGGTCTTCATGAGAGATTCTGCCCACATTTTAAACAGTTTATTACTCTAATTAGTGACTTTAGTCCAAATACCGCATCGTCCACTTTTAAATGCAAGGTTTTATCTGCTCGTTACTGCGACTAATTGCTCCAAATTGCCGATTGTGTTAGCATCCGAGCGTATCGAAGGACCATTAGGAAGCCTGATCACAGAGGGGAAGAATCCAATGTACTTATCATGGAACATAGAACATAGGACAGAGGTTCTATCAATAACTAACCACATCATCGCCTCATGGTATGCCTACTTTGAAGATGTTCCCATCCCCGTTCCTCCGGCATCTGTGTCTACCCCTTCACTTTTTCCAGCATCTGCAGTTCCTTCTTAAACAAAGTCTGTTTATTGTCACGTGTGCCAATTAAGGAGCGATGAAACTCGAATCACCGTACAGCCAAACTTGAAAAAGCAACAAGACACACAGCTACATAAAAGTTAACACATAAACAACCCCACATTCCTCACTGCGATGAAAGCAAGGCAATAAAGTCTACTCTTCCCTCTTTTTTTTCTCCCGCGGTCGGGGCAGTCGAAACTGGAGACCTCGGAGAAAACCCACGCAGCTCACGGGGTTGAACGGGTACAAACTCCGTACAGACAAGCATCCGTAGTCAGGATCGAACCCGGGTCTCTGGCGCTGTGAGGCAGCAACTCTTCCGCTGTGCTACCATGCTGCCCTGCCTCCGTTTCTTTAATTGCACACGTCTTTGAGTGTTTCATTACAATAGACAATAGACAATAGGTGCAGGAGTAGGCCATTCGGCCCTTCGAGCCAGCACCACCACTCAATGAGATCATGGCTGATCATCCACAATCAGTACCCCGTTCCTGCCTTCTCCCCCTATCTCCTGACTCCGCTATCTTGAAGAGCCCTATCTAGCTCTCTCTTGAAAGTATCCAGAGAACCGGCCTCCTCCGCCCTCTGAGGCAGAGAATTCCACATCACATCAGGCACTTACACTGACGGTTTCTCGTCTCCTCGTGGACAGCGTGATGAGGATTTGCTCTTCACCCTGTAGTGTAGATTATGTGTTAGTGTTGAATTCTGCTCCACTGGTGGAAACCCTATCAACTGTTAATAACTTGTTCTGCGGGCAGGTCTTTACACTCTGAGTCAGAAAGCTGTGGGCAGCAGCATCCCTTTGAAAGCTCTTCCATGGAAACAGATCACCTCTGCGTCGTGAATGAATTATTCATAGTTGCCACTAAAAACAGCCCTCACAATGTTCCTCCTGTAATAAAAAACGCAAACTCGGTTAAGTTTATTGTCACGTGTACTGAGATACAGTGAAAAGCTTTTGTGTAGGCAGGAACTGCAGATGTTGGTGTCAACTGAAGATAGACACCAAATGCTGGAGTAAAGGGCCTGTCCCACTTGCATGCGTTTGGCGCGATCAAACGGAAGCGGAGTTCACGCGAAGTTCGAGCTAAGTACGCATGTGACGTCATTTGCGTCATGCTGACCAATTAGCTGGGCAGGAGGCGGGCCGACTGAATTTAGGCATAGCACGGCGTCGGGCGGTGACATCATCGCGCAACGCCACGCGCTAGGCATACGCCGTCAAGACGCTGCGTACGACCGCAATGCGCTTGCGTGCCAACGTTGCGTTGGTGTGCCGAATTTTCAGACACTGCAGGAATTTCGGAGCCCCGCGCGATGTCGGGACCAGCCCCGCACAACTTCTAAGTGGGACCGGCCCCGCGAGGCCCATACGCCTCAAGCGACCACGAGGTCGCATAATTTGCAAGCCAAGGTTGCATGTGGGACAGGCCCTTAACTCAGCGGGTCAGGCAGCATCCCTGGAGAGAAGGAATGGGTGACGTTTCTGGTCGAGTCCCTTCTTTTGTTGCATGCTATCCAGTCAGTGGAAAGACAATACATGATTACAATCGAGCCGTTTACAGAGTATAAGTAAGTGATAAGGGAAAAACGTTTAGTACAAGGTAAAGCCAGCAAATTCCGATCAAGGATAGTCCGAGGGTCACCAATGAAGTAGATAGTAGTTCAGCACTGTTCTCTGGTTGTGGTAGAATGGTTCAGTTGCCTGATAACAGCTGGGAATAAAACTGTCCCTCAATCTGGAGGTGTGCGTTTTCACACTTCTGGACCTTTTGCCCGATGGGAGAGGGGAGAAGAGGGAGTGGCCGGGGTGTGACTGGTCCTTGATGATGCTGCTGGCCTTGCCGAGGCAGCGTGAGGTGTAGATGGAGTCAATGGAAGGGAGGTCGGTTCGTGTGATGGTCTGGGCCGCGTCCACAATTCGCCGCCATTTCTTGCGGTCTTGGATGGAGCCGTTCCCAAACCGAGTCGGGATCCATGCCCGATAAAATGCATCCAGCACTCAGGCTGAAAAATGGAATGGAGACATGTTGAAACTGCAGGCGCCGGAGTCCTGCGAAAAGCACAAAGTGCTGGAGTACTTTGGTGGGCCAGTGGGCCGGGGTCTGGATGATCGAGGTGTCAGGTCCGGGAGGCTCCCCCCCCCCCCCACTCGGGTGAGGAGAGGGATGTGGTGACCTAGTAGCCTAGGTCTCTATTCCATGGAGCGTAGGAGGATGAGGGGTGATCTTGCAGAAGTGTACAAAATCATGAGAGGAATAGATCGGGTAGAGTCTTTTACCCAGAGCAGGGGAATCGAGGACCAGAGGACACAGGTTCAAGGTGAAGTGGAAAAGATTTAATAGGAATCTGAAGGGTAACTTGTCCCACATACAACCTGGGTGTATGGAACGAGCTGCCAGAGGAGGTAGTTGAGGCTGGGACTATCCCATCGTTTAAGAAACAGTTGAACGTGTACATGGATAGGACAGGTTGGGAGGGATATGGACCAAGCCCGGGCAAGTGGTACTAGTGTAGCTGGGACTATAAGACTTTTGCCTCCATCACAGTGAGGAGGTGCCTGGTGAACTCACTGTGGTGGATGTTGAATTTGTGTTGATTGTGTGTTTTTGTTATTTTATTATATGTATGACTGCAACGCAGCAAAATTTCGTTCAGACTGAAAGGTCTGAATGACAATAAAGGAAACTTTGATACTTGATACTTTGATACATTGTGGGCCGGGGTGGGCGAGTTGGGCCGAAGGGCCTGTTTCCACACTGTATCACTCTATGCCTCTATGGCTCCAAGGAGATGGCTGGAGGCCCACAACAGCCTGGGACTCGCCTGGAACGGGCACCGCTCAGAAGAACTAGAGTGCGGACTTTGGAAATGGAGCAAGAATATAGAAACATAGAAACATAGAAAATAAGTGCAGGAGTAGAGGCCATTTGGCCCTTCGAGCCTGCACCGCCATTCAATATGATCATGGCTGATCATCCAACTCAGTATCCTGTACCTGCCTTCTCTCCATACCCCCTGATCCCTTTAGCCACAAGGGCCACATCTAACTCACTCTTAAATATAGCCAATGAACTGGCCTCAACTACCCTCTGTGGCAGAGAATTCCACAGATTCACCACTCTCTGTGTGAAAAATGTTTTTCTCATCTCAGTCCTAAAGGATTTCTCCTCTATCCTTAAGCTGTGACCCCTTGTCCTGGACTTTCCCAACATCGGGAACAATCTTCCTGCATCTAGCCTGTCCAACCCCTTAAGAATTTTGTAAGTTTCTATAAGATCCCCTCTCAATCTCCTAAATTCTAGAGAGTATAAACCAAGTCTATCCAGTCTTTCTTCATAAGACAGTCCTGACATCGCAGGAATCAGTCTGGTGAACCGTCTCTACACTCCCTCTATGGCAATAATGTCCTTCCTCAGATTTGGAGAACAAAACTGTACGCAATACCCCAGGTGTGGTCTCACCAAGACCCTGTACAACATGGCACCTCTTGCACGCGGGCTCAGCGGACTATTCCAGTTCACTTGCTGCTGGCGGAGCAGGGCTATGGCAATACTCTACTGGACTGTTTGTAGGATAAAGAATTTCACTGTGAGTTAGCTGTGGCCTAATGGACACACCATCAAACCATTCAGTTGACACATTGATGTTTGAACCTTGAGCAAAATAATCAGCGCGGAAACAGGCCCTTTGTCCCACCGAGTCCGCGCCGACCAGCGATCCCCACACACCAACACTACACCAATCTGCCACAGAGGGCGGTGGAGGCCGGCTCTCTGGACACTTTCAAGAGAGAGCTAGATAGGGCTCTTAAAAATTGCGGAGCCAGGGGATATGGGGAGAAGGCAGGAACGGGGTACTGATTGTCGATGATCAGCCATGATCGCATTGAATGGCGGTGCTGGCTCGAAGAGCCGAATGGCCTCCTCCTGCACCTATTGTCTATTGTCTACCCAACACACACTAGGGACAATTTTACATTTACACCAAGCCAATTAACCTACAAACCCTGTACCTCTTTGGAGTGTGGGAGGAAACCGAAGATCTCGGAGAAAACCCACGCAGGTCACGGGGAGAACGTGCAAACTCCGTACAGACAGCACCCGTAGTCGGGATCAAACCCGGGTCTCTGGCGCTGTGTGAGGCAGCAACTCTACCGCTGAGCCACCGTGCTGCCCAAGTTGCCAAGCTGGAAAGGGTACAGAGAAGATTTACGAGGATGTTGCCAGGACTCGAGGGTCTGAGCTACAGGGAGAGTTAGAGGAGGCTGGGATTCACAGCGCAGGAGGATGAGGGGCGATCTTCTCCAGGTGTGTAAAATCCTGAGAGGAATAGAGTCTCTCGCCCAGAGTTGGGGAATCGAGAACCAGAGGACATAGGTTTAGGTGACGGGGGTGGGGGTAAGATTTAATTGCAACCTGAGTTCCTATTAGTTCCAGACACTAATTCTGGAACAATAGGGACAATGTACGACTTTACCGAGTCTCTTGCCCAGATTAGGGCAATCAAGAACCAGAGGGTGAAGGTAAAAATCCTCATGGAGGACCTTGCCCATCTCCTGTGGCTCTACATAGAGTTGACCACTTTGATGCCTGAGGGATCCAACTCTCTCCAGCTACCATTTCACCCTTCCCCCCCCCCCCCCCCCCCCCGAATACCTGCTCAGTTACTTCAAGACTGTTTTAATCAGGTAGACTAATTAGATAGGTAACGTTTCAGGCCGAAACGTTGCCTATTTCCTTCGCTCCATAGATGCTGCTGCACCCGCTGAGTTTCTCCAGCCTTTTTGTGTAACCTTCGATTCTCCAGCATCTGCAGTTCCCTCTTAAAGACTAATTAGATATTTGTGCAAGCCGATTCTGCAAAGTCACACATGTCATAGAATGATACAGCGTGGAAACAGGCCCTTCGGCCCAACTTGCCCACACCGGCCAACATGTCCCAGCTACACTAGTCCCACCTGCCTGCCTTTGGCCCATATCCCTCTCAACCTGTCCGTATCCATTGTACCCGTCTAAACGTTTCTTAAATATTGTGAGAGTTCCCAGCCTCAACTACCTTCTCCGGCAGCTCGTTCCACACACCAACCACCCTTTGCATGAAAAAGTTACCCCTCAGATTCCTATTAAATAATTCCCCCCTCACCTTAAACCCATGGCCTCTGGGTCTCGATTCCCCTGCTCTGGGCAAGAGACAGCGTCCACTCGATCTATTCCTCTCATGATCTTGTACACCTCTATAAGATAGAAACATAGACATAGAAACATAGAAAATAGGTGCAGGAGTAGGCCATTTGGCCCTTCGAGCCTGCACCGCCATTCAATATGATCATGGCTGATCATCCAACTCAGAATCCTGTACCTGCCTTCTCTTCATACCCCCTGATCCCTTTAGCCACAAGGGCCACATCTAACTCCCTCTTAAATATAGCCAATGAACTGACCTCAACTACCTAAATAGATAATAGACAATAGACAATAGACAATAGGTGCAGGAGTAGAGGCCATTCGGCCCTTTGAGCCAGCACCGCCATTCAATGTGATCATGGCTGATCATCCCCAATCAGTACCCCGTTCCTGCCGTCTCCCCATATCCCTTGACTCCGCTATTTTTAAGAGCCCTATCTAGCTCTCTCTTGAAAGCATCCAGAGAACCTGCCTCCACCGCCCTCTGAGGCAGAGATCACCCCTCATCCTCCAGCGCTCCAAGGAATAAAGTCCAAAGCCTGCCCAACCTCTCCCTCTAGTTCAGGCCCTCGAGGTTTGGCAACCTAATCGTAAGTCTTCTCTGCACCCTTTCCAGCTTGGAAAAAAAAAATTCTTGCAACGGGTCTGACTGGAGGCGAGGAGCAGAGTTAACGATACCTTTAATTGAAAGTGCTAGTGGGTGGAGAATGTAGTGTTGCTCCATAAATTGGCACGATGGTTCCTGGAAACCGCATGTTTCTGGAACTTGGAATCTGCAATCTTACAGAAGG
The DNA here is from genome assembly GCF_028641065.1 of Leucoraja erinaceus. NCBI lineage: Eukaryota > Metazoa > Chordata > Chondrichthyes > Rajiformes > Rajidae > Leucoraja > Leucoraja erinaceus. Next base: position 12,597 of record NW_026575495.1, read on the forward strand.
CCTACAAACCCACATGGTTGCAGGAGGGAACCGTTATGGAATTGCTATTTAGAGGGAGTGCAGTGTGGGTTGGTAGGACCGTCATATGTTGATCGAATGGAGCGGCTGGGCTTGTATGCTCTGGACTTTAGAAGGATGAGAGGGCATCTCATTGCAATATATAAGATTATTAATGGTTTGGACACGCTAGAGGCAGGAAACATGTTCTCAATGTTGGGGGAGTCCAGAACCAGGGGCCACAGTTTAAGAATAAGGGGTAAGCTATTTAGAAGGGAGATGAGGAAACACTTTTTCACACAGTGTTGTGAGTCTGTGGAATTCTCTGCTTCAGAAGGCAGTGGAGGCAGGTTCTCTGGATGCTTTCAACAGAGAGTTGGATAGGGCTCTTAAAGATAGCGGAGTCAAGGGATATGGGGAGAAGGCAGGAATGGGGTACTGATTGGGGATGATCAGCCATGATCATATTGAATGGTGGTGTTAGCTCGAAGGGCCGAATAGCCTACTCCTGCACCTATTGTCTATTGTAATCTGCAATGAGGGGGGTGGGGGGTGGGGGGGAGGGGGAATCCTTATTGAAACGTACAGACTAGTGAAAGGCCTGGATAGAGTGGATGTGGAGCAGATGTTTCCACTAGTGGGAGAGTCTAGGTCCAGAGGCCACAGCCTCAAAATCAGAGGACGTACCTTTAGAAAAGAGATGAGGAGGAATTTCTTCAGTCAGTGGTAAATCTGTGGAATTCATTGGCGACGGAGGCACTAAGTGCTGTAGTTACTCAGTGGGTCGGGCAGTATCTCTGGAGGGTCACTGGAGAAAAGGAATTGGTGATGTTTTCTCTCTCAGTCTGATGTAGGGTCTTGACCCAAAACATCACCCATTCCTTCTCTCCAGAGATGCTGCCTGTCCCGCTGAGTTACTCCAGCATTTTCGGTGTAAACCAGCATCTGCAGTTCCTTCCTGCGCATCAAGTAATTGGCTATTTCCGAGGCGTAGATTCTTGATAGTTAGAGGTTATGGGGGGAGAAGGCAGGAGAATGAATGGGGTTGAGAGGGAAAGTTAGATCAGCCATGATTGAATGGCTAGGTCGACGTGATGAGCCGAATGGCCTAATCGTGCTCCTGTCACTTATGACCTTTTGCGTATAGAAGCTGCGTGGTCATGCTCCAGTCGTGGAAGACAATCTGGGCAGTCACGGTAGCGCAGCGGTAGAGTTGCTGCCTTACAGCGAATGCAACGCCGGAGACCCGGGTTCAATCCCAACCACGGGTGCAGTCTGTACGGAGTTGGCACGTTCTCCCCGTGAGTTTTAGAAACATAGAAACATAGAAATTAGGTGCAGGAGTAGGCCATTCGGCCCTTCGAGCCTGCACCGCCATTCAATATGATCATGGCTGATCATCCAACTCAGTATCCCGTACCTGCCTTCTCTCCATACCCTCTGATCCCCTTGGCTACAAGGGCCACATCTAACTCCCTCTTAAATATAGCCAATGAACTGGCCTTGATTACCCTCTGCGGCAGAGAGTTCCAGAGATTCACCACTCTCTGTGTGAAAAAAGTTCTTCTCATCTCGGTTTTAAAGGATTTCCCCCTTATCCTTAAGCTGTGACCCCTTGTCCTGGACTTCCCTAACATCGGGAACAATCTTCCTGCATCTAGCCTGTCCAACCCCTTAAGAATTTTGTAAGTTTTCTATAAGATCCCCTCTCAATCTCCTAAATTCTAGAGAGTATAAACCAAGTCTATCCAGTCTTTCTTCATAAGACAGTCCTGACATCCCAGGAATCAGTCTGGTGAACCTTCTCTGCACTCTCTCTATGGCAATAATATCCTTCCTCAGATTTGGAGACCAAAACTGTACGCAATACTCCAGGTGTGGTCTCACCAAGACCCTGTACAACTGCAGTAGAACCTCCCTGCTCCTATACTCAAATCCTTTTGCTATGAAAGCCAACATACCATTCACTTTCTTCACTGCCTGCTGCACCTGCATGCCTACTTTCAATGACTGGTGTACCATGACACCCAGGTCTCGCTGCATCTCCCCCTTTCCCAATCGGCCACCATTTAGATGATAAGAAAGACGCTACGACTTTATGCGCGACTGAGGAGACGACTCCCAGCGTCCACCGGCGAACATGTGGCGACAAACTAGTCCCTGTAGTTGCCTAAATAATCACCTATGTGGGACAGGCCCATACATTTGCAGGGATCGCTGGACGGTGGGGACCCGGTGGGCCGAAGGGCCTGTTTCCGCGCTGTATCTCTGAATTAAACTAAATAATCGTGAGGCCAAGTTTATTACATTGCGTTCAGTCTTAGGCACCATGTTGTTAGGAATGATGTTAAACTTGAAAGTTATGAACTTATGAACTAACTCTGCAACAAAGGAGACAAGGGAGCTGGGATGGTGTCAAGGTGAGTGTGTGCCACAATAGCATGCTGCTTGTTCCTGTCATCACAGTCACTCAGACGCCAACACATACACACAATCCAATTATCCCAGAGCTATGAATATAAACCCTAACTGGCATCAAAAATCAGTCAAGTTGTTTGTGTCAGCCTGCAGCGAAAATAAAATCTCCTGGGCGTTGAGGGCGGCACGGTGGCACAGCGGTGGGGTTGCTGCCTCACGGCGCCAGAGACCCAGGTTCGATCCTGGGTGCTGTCGGTACGAAGTTTGAGTTAAGGGCCTGTCCCACTTGGCAATATTTTGCCGCCGTCATATTCAGATTCAATTTTAATTGTCATTGTCAGTGTACAGTACAAAGACAACGAAATGCATTACGGTGTCGCCGAAACATTTTGAACATCTGGCGGCCGACAAGAAAAATGGTGCGACATTCGAAAAAACACCGCGGGTCGCACGTCATCGTGCCGCATCACCGACGGGTCATATGTCATCACGGCGCGTCACGCTGCGTCATACGTCGTCACGGTGCGTCACCATCTCGTCATATGTCATCACGGCACGTCACACTGCGTCATACGTGATCACCACGCGTCACGGCACATCTCGCCCCATATTCGGTGACCTGATACGTCTATCAATGATGCCGGCAGTCGCCAAAAAAAATCGTCACGAGGAACAGGCCTTTAACCGTAAATGTAACTCCACTGTAAATGGCTCGATTGTAATCATGTATTGTCTCACTGCTGACTGGCTGGCACACGACAAAATATTTTCACTGTACCTCGGTACACGTGACAAGAAACTGCGCTGTAACTGGAGTTTGCACGTTCTCCCCGTGACCGCGTGGGTTTTTTTCCCGGGGTCTCCTCTTTACCTCCCACACTCCAAAGACGTACAGGGTTTGTAGGCTCGGTATAAGTCCCTGGTGTGCGGGGGTCGCTGGTCGGCGTGGATTCGGTGGGCCGGAGGGCTTGTTTCCGCGCTGTATCTCCAAACTAAACTAAACTAATTAGAATGACAGAGAGATGCAGCATCGAAACTGACCCTTCGGCCCACTAGGTCCATGCAAACCCTCAACCGCCTATTTAATTAATCCCCATTAAAAGGATCCTGATCCAAAATGATGTTTGCTCATTTACCCCACGGATGCCCATCAAGAGGAAGGACATTATCGCCATAGAAGGAGTACAGAGAAGGTTCACCAGACTGATTACTGGGATGTCAGGACTTTCATATGAAGAAAGACTGGATAGACTCGTCTTGAACTCGCTAGAATTTGGAAGATTGAGGGATGATCTTATAGAAACTTACAAAATTCTTAAGGGGTTGGACAGGCTAGATGCAGGAAGATTGTTCCCGATGTTGGGGAAGTCCAGAACAAGGGGTCACAGTTTAAGGATAAGGGGGAAGTCTTTTAGAACCGAGATGAGAAAATCAATTTCACACAGAGAGTGGTGAATCTGTGGAATTCTCTGCCACAGAGGGTAGTTGAGGCCAGTTCATTGGCTATATTTAAGAGGGAGTTAGATGTGGCCCTTGTGGCTAAAGGGATCAGGGGGTATGGAGAGAAGGCAGGTACAGGATACTGAGTTGGATGATCAGCCATGATCATATTGAATGGCGGTGCAGGCTCAAAGGGCCGAATGGCCTACTCCTGCACCTAATTTCTATGTTTCTATGTAAGTCTACTCCGCCGTTTGATCTACTTTCCCCTTTCAACTCCATTCTCCAGCCTTCTTGTGGCACCGCTGATGCAACTGTTGCCTTAAAGCACCAGGGACCCAGGTTCGATCCTGACCTCGGGTGCTGTGTATGTGGAGTTGGAATAAGAATGGCATGAAATAACTTATTGCCATGTGTGACTGGGCACGGTGAGATTCTGTGCGTGCATACCCAAGGTATACAAATATCGGCCACCTACGGTGCTGACAAAGTTATAAAGCACGCCGGCTCCTCCTATTGTTCCCCCACATCTGTCCCCTAAATCGGATCCCCATTGTCCTGTGTCCCCACAGCGGTCACCCACGCCGGCGCCCCCATTGTTCTTCCCCTCCCCCCTCACGGCGGTCCTCCGTGCTCTCATCGACCATCGGCCGTGGAACGACCCGCGAGGCTTCACCACCTCCGCGAGGCTTCACCGCTGCCGCCATTTTAACGCCGCTGCCAACGTCCCACTTCTCCCTGGTGCCGATCCACGCCGTTATTCTTGTGAGCGTGTGGGTTTTCTCCGGGTGCACCACCCTAGTTCGGAGATACTGCACGGAAAGAGGCTCTTCAGCCCAACATGTCCACACCAATGTGTAGGACGAAATCTGAGGAAGGGTCTCGACCCAAATCATCACCCATTCCTTCTCTCCAGAGATGCTGCCTGTCCCGCTGAGTTACTCCAGCATTTTGTGTCTAATGGGGCTGTTCCACTGTACGAGCTAATTCATAGCAAAAGGATTTGAGTATAGGAGCAGGGAGGTTCTACTGCAGTTGTACGGGGTCTTGGTGAGACCACACCTGGAGTATTGTGCACAGTTTTGGTCTCCAAATCTGAAGAAAGACATTCTTGCCATAGAGGGAGTACAGAGAAGGTTCACCAGACTGATTCCTGGGATGTCAGGACTTTCATATGAAGAAAGACTGGATAGACTTGGCTTGTACTCGCTAGAATTTAGAAGATTCAGGGGGGATCTTATAGAAACTTACAAAATTCTTAAGGGGTTGGACAGGCTAGATGCAGGAAGATTGTTCCCGATGTTGGGGAAGTCCAGAACAAGAGGTCATAGTTTAAGGATAAGGGGGAAATCTTTTAGGACCGAGATGAGGAAAACTTTTTCACACAGAGAGTGGTGAATCTCTGGAACTCTCTGCCACAGAAGGTAGTTGAGGCCAGTTCATTGGCTATATTTAAGAGGGAGTTAGATGTGGCCCTTGTGGCTAAAGGGATCAGGGGGTATGGAGAGAAGGCAGGTACAGGATACTGAGTTGGATGATCAGCCATGATCATATTGAATTGCGGTGCAGGCTCAAAGGGCCGAATGGCCTACTCCTGCACCTATTTTCTATGTTTCTATGTTTCTATGTTTCTAAGAGTTCTCCTGAGTTTCCACTGATTCGGACTCGGAGATTTACAGTAATGGCCGCTCGTGGGTACTCGGGGCTCTCGTGGACATTTTTCAACATGTTGAAAAATCTTCACGAGTCTTCACGAGCTGACCGCGTTTCCCGAGTGCCTGGCGTTAGTGTTACGAGCCGCTAAGAGACGTCCCCGAGCTCCGACGTACCCGCTCCGTACATTCTACGTGCTTACCGCGAGTTTGAATTTTTTTTAAACTCGGGAGAGCTCTTGGGTAAACTCGTACAGTGGGACAGGGCCACATAAGTCCACACCAATCATTGATATTCCATTCACATCGGATCTGTGCTATACCACTCTCTCATCCAATCCCTTCACCGGAGGGATGATTTTGGAGAAGCCAATGAACCTACAAAGTAGCATGTCTCTGGGGTGTGGGTGGTAAACCGATTAACCCCGGAAAAAAAACCCACGTGGCCACAGGGAGAACATGCAAACTCCACATAGACAGGACCCAGGGTCAGGATCAAGGTTCTGTGAGGCAGCAACTCTCCCCACTGCACCACCTGCTCTGTGTCAATCCAAGTGTTCACCAGAACAGTAGGGGAAGGAACATGTACAATATTATCTCAAGCTTCATCTCGCCAGAAACCGTGGTTCAACATTTGTACGGCAATTGAGACATTCACCAGAGATAACCATATAACCATATAACAATTACAGCACGGAAACAGGCCATCTCGGCCCTACAAGTCCATGCCGAACAACGTTTTTTTCCCTTAGTCCCACCTGCCTGCACTCATACCATAACCCTCCATTCCCTTCTCATCCATATGCCTATCCAATTTATTTTTAAATGATACCAATGAACCTGCCTCCACCACTTCCACTGGAAGCTCATTCCACACAGCCACCACACTCTGCGTAAAGAAGTTCCCCCTCATATTACCCCTAAACTTCTGTTCCTTAATTCTGAAGTCATGTCCTCTTGTTTGAATCTTCCCTATTCTCAAAGGGAAAAGCTTGTCCACATCAACTCTGTCTATCCCTCTCATCATTTTAAAGACCTCTATCAAGTCCCCCCTTAACCTTCTGCGCTCCAGAGAATAAAGACCTAACTTATTCAACCTATCTATGCGGATAAACTCTTTCAGGGGACAATAGGCAGGACAATGGGGAGAGATTAAAGTGAGTGGGACAGAACTGGCATTTTTTCAAACAGACATCAGAGCCATAACGAAGTTTGATTTTTGTCTGAAATGAGTCTCTTGTTCAAATGCGAACGCACGTAATTTTTCCTGGTTAATGAATGTGTTTTAAATAGAGGCAAAAAAAATCAGGGAAGGTGAGTAATAATATACTCATGGAAGTGGGTGTAGTTGTAAAATATATATGGCCGGCACGGTGGTGCAGCGGTAGAGTTGCTGCCTTACAGCGCCAGGGACCCGGGTTAAATCCTGACTACGGGCGCTGTCTGTACGGAGTTTGTACCTTCCCCCCGTGACCTGCGTGGGTTTTCTCCGGGTGCTCCGATTTCCACCCACGCTCCAAAGGCATGCAGGTTTGTAGATTGATTAGCTTCTGCGAATGTAAATTGTCCCCAGCGTGTAGGACACTGCCAGTGTACGGGGTGATCGCTGCTCGGTGTGGACTCGGTAAGGCCAAAGGGCCTGTTTCCACGCTGTATCTCTAAAATCTAAAGAGAAGGTGTTGGTTCAGGATAAAGGGGCATCAATTTATAGACAATAGACAATAGACAATAGGTGCAGGAGTAGAGGCCATTCGGCCCTTCGAGCCAGCACCGCCATTCATTGTGATCGTGGCTGATCATCCACAATCTGAGGAAGGACATTATTGCCATAGAGGGAGTGCAGAGACGGTTCACCAGACTGATTCATGGGATGTCAGGACTGTCTTATGAAGAAAGACTGGGTTTATACTCTCTAGAATTTAGAAGATTGAGAGGGGATCTTATAGAAACTTACAAAATTCTTAAGGGGTTGGACAGGCTAGATGCAGGAAGATTGTTCCCGATGTTGGGGAAGTCCAGGACAAGGGGTCACAGATTAAGGATAAGGGGGAAATCCTTTAAAACCGAGATGAGAAGAACTTTTTTCACACAGAGAGTGGTGAATCTCTGGAACTCTCTGCCGCAGAGGGTAGTTGAGGCCAGTTCATTGGCTATATTTAAGAGGGGGTTAGATGTGGCCCTTGTGGCTAAGGGGATCAGGGGGTATGGAGAGAAGGCAGGTACGGGATACTGAGTTGGATGATCAGCCATGATCATATTGAATGGCGGTGCAGGCTCGAAGGGCCGAATGGCCTACTCCTGCACCTAATTTCTATGTTCTAATCAGCGTTTAAGAAGGAACTGCAGATGCTGGAAAATCGAAGGTAGACAAAAATGCTGGAGAAACTCAGCGGGTGCAGCAGCATCTATGGAGCGAAGGAAATAGGCAAAGTTTCAGGCCGAAACTTAAAGGAAATAGGTGACGTTTCGGGCCAAAACGTTGCCTATTTCCTTCGCTCCATAGATGCTGCTGCACCCGCTGAGTTTCTCCAGCTTTTTGGTATACCATCCACAATCAGTGCCCCGTTCCTGCCTTCTCCCCATATCCCCTGACTCCACTATCTGATGGAGTTGAGAGGATATGTCTTCTATCTGAACATTCTCCACATGACCGTGTGGGTTTTCTCCAGGTGCTCAGGTTTCCTCCCAGACGTACAGGTTTGTAGGTTAATTGGCTTTGGTACATCTGTATATTTTCTTCCCAGCTGTTATCAGGCAACTGAACCATTCTATCACCAACTATCAGAGGGGACTGTGTAGAGAGGGTGGTGGATTTCCGCTTCCTGGGAATCCATATTGAGGAGGACCTGACGTGGAGCGTGAACACCACTGCGCTGCTGAAAAAGGTCCAGCAGAGACTGCACTTCCTGAGGGTGCTCAGGAAGAACAACATCACTCAGAGACTGCTGCTGTCCTTTTATCGGTGCTCCATTGAGAGCATACTAACATACTGTGTATGCGTGTGGTACACCAGCTGCACAGTGGCTCAGAGGAAAGCGCTCCAGAGGGCCATTGACAACGCCCAGAGGATTGTCGGCTGCCCTCTCCTTACCTTGGAGGACTTACACAGTTCCCGCTGCACCAAAAAATCCCAGAGCATCATAAAGGACATTTCCCACCCCGGACACTCCCTGTTTGAACTGTTGCCGTCAGGCAGACGGTACAGATCTACAAGGACAAGGACGAACAGACTAAAAAACAGTTTTTACCCCACTGCTATAAAGGCACTAAATGTAGCCGCCAAGGAACGCAGGGGCGAGACATACTAAGGGACTGTGGTACACTGTGAAATCGACAGAAGGATGGAGGGTTGGGTGTTTATGCGTGCTATTTTCATGATATTTATTTTAGTTGTTTATCTTTTAATATTTTACCTTGTATGTATCGTTAGCTTTTAGAAATGTTTGAATGCTGCACTGACTGGCTGACATTTTTAAATGTTGCTGTACATGGTTCATGTTACAATGACAATAAAGAAACTATTCTATTCTAGAGAGCAGTCCTGACCTACCATCTCCCACACTGAAGCCCCTTGGCCTAACTTTAATCGGGCTTTGCTAGACTTTATCTTGCATTCAATGTTATTCCCTATAATCATGTTCCTGTACACCATGGACGGCTCGAATGTAATCATGTATTGTCTTTCCGCTGACTGGTTAGCATGCAACATAAAAGCATTTCACTGTACCTCGGTACACGTGACAATAAACTGAATGAAACTAAACGTGTAGCTACTGCAGTCTAATATGTCAACATTCTGGTAAACCTACAGAGGCATAGAGTGATACAGTGTGGAAACAGGCCCTTCGGCCCAACTTGCCTACACTGGTCAACATGTCCCAGCTACACTCGTCCCACCTGCCCGCGTTTGGCCCGTATCCCTCCAAACCTGTCCTATCCGTGTACCTCTCCAACTGTTTCTTAAACGTTGGGATGGTCCCAGCCTCAACTACCTCCTCTGGCAGCTCGTTCCATACACACACCACCCTCTGTGTGAAAAGGTTACTCCTCAAGATTCCTATTAAATCTTTTCCCCTTAACATTAAACCTATGTCCTCTCACCCAACACATTCATTTAAATGTATATACAAGGGCGGCACGGTGGCGCAGCGGTAGAGTTGCTGCCTTACAGCGTTGCATGCACCAGAGACCCGGGTTCAATCCCGACTACGGGCGCTGTCTGTACGGAGTTTGTACCTTCTCCCCTGACCTGCGTGGGTTTTCTCCGAGATCTTCGGTTTACTCCCACACTCCAAAGACTCCAAAAAGGTTTGTAGATTTGTCTGAAGAGGGGTTTCGGCCCGAAACGTTGCCTATTTCCTTCGCTCCATAGATGCTGCTGCACCCGCTGAGTTTCTCCAGCATTTTTGTCTACCTCCGATTTTCCAGCATCTGCAGTTCCTTCTTAAACACAGGTTTGTAGATTAATTGGCTTGGTATGAAAGTAACACTGCGCCCAGTGTGTGTGGGATAGTGTTGATGTGCGGAGATCGCTGGTCTGTGTCGGACACGATGGGCCAAAGTTTCTGCATTAAAATAAGGAACTACAGCTGATTTACATCGGGGAGACTAAGCGGAGGTTGGGCGATCGTTTCGCCGAACACCTCGCTCAGTCCGCAATATCCAACCTGACCTCCCGGTGGCTCAGCACTTCAACTCCCCCTCCCATTCCCAATCCGACCTCTCTGTCCTGGGTCTCCTCCATTGCCATAGTGAGCAACAACGGAAATTGGAGGAACAGCGCCTCATATTCCGCCTGGGTTGCTTGCGTCCGGATGGCATTAACATTGAATTCTCCCAATTTTGCTAGCCCTTGCTGTCTCCTCCCCTTCCTTAACCCTCGAGCTGTCTCCTCCCATCCCCCCCGCCCTCGGGCTCCTCCTCCTCCCCTTTTCCTTCCTTCTCCCCCCCACCCCCCATCAGTCTGAAGAAGGGTTTCGGCCCGAAACGTCGCCTATTTCCTTCGCTCCATAGATGCTGCTGCACCCGCTGAGTTTCTCCAGCATTTTTGTGTACCTTCGATCTTCCAGCATCTGCAGTTCCTTCTTGGACAAGGAACTACAGATGCTGGGTTACATTTGAATGCTGATCTGAGCCCTATTTAAATGAACAGGGTAAAGTCTGTGGACAGGTATTTATACAATTGTCTTATAGAATGCTATACACATAACCCAGAGGGGGAATTAAACCCGGAATATTATGTAATTGTTTTTTAATGCAGGTTTTATATTGTATCCTATTTAATGGATTATTTAAGACCTTATTTTTAATACAATCACAGAGAAGTGTATTATTTTAGATTATTGGCTTTCATAACTCCCATTCATTCTCCCCATCTCCCCAGGCCCGCAACCTTGGCGTGTTCTTTGATTCCACCCTCTCCCTTGAGCCTCACATCCGCCATGTCATTAAAACCTCCTTCTTTCATCTCCGCAACATCGCCAAACTCAGACCCTCTCTCACACCGCCCGCTGCTGAAAGACTCATCCATGCCTTCATCTCCTCCCGACTGGATTATTGCAACTCACTTCTCTTTGGCATCAGCTCCACCTACATCAACCGACTCCAACTGGTCCAGAACGCAGCCGCCCGACTCATCACCCACACCAAATCCTGGCATCACATCACTCCAGTCCTCAAACAACTTCACTGGCTTCCCATCTCCCACCGGATCACCTACAAAATCCTGGTCCTCACCTACAAAGCCCTCCACCATCTGCCCCCCCCCATATCTCACTGTCCTCCTCTCCCCCGACCAACCCTCACGGTCCCTCAGAACCACATCAGCCGGTCTCCTCTCCAACCACAAGTCCAACCTCCGCAGTTTTGGGGACAGAGCCTTCTCCAGGGCAGCTCCCAGGCTCTGGAACTCCCTCCCCCAACTGATCCGCAATTCCGTGTCCCTCACCATCTTCCAGTCCCGCCTCAAGACCCATCTCTTCACCTCTGCCTATCCTTAGCCCCACGTCCCCCTCCCTTTTCATCTGTGCATGAATTGCCTCATATTGTGTTTTGAATTGAATTCTGTCTTTAATTTGTGTACTAGTCATGTCTCTACTATTTATTTCATTCCCCTTACATGTTTTTCCTCTACCTGCTAAATTTTTGTAAGGTGTCCTTGAGACTCTTGAAAGGCGCCCATAAATAAAATTTATTATTATTATTATTCTTTGTTATCTATAGATAAATAAAACTCAACTGTTTCTCCAAAGGATGTAGACAAGTCTAAATTAAATATAAATGTTTAAATTAGTTTAGTTTAGTTTAGTTTGGAGGTACAGCGCAGAAACAGGCCCTTCAGCCCACCGAGTCCGTGCCGACCAGCGACCCACACACACTAACACTATCCCACACGCGGCACTAGGGATTATTTACATCTATTCTTGGTTTCTTGGTTTCTTTGGTCCTCCAAAATATTCCAAATGGAATTTAAACTGGAGGTGGATATACCCAGCCGATTAACCTACAGACTTGTACGTCTTTGGAGTGCGGGCGGAAAACCGAAGATCCTGGAGAAAACGCAAGCGGGTCACGGTGAGAACCTGCGAACTCCATACAGACAGCACCTGTAGCTGGGATCGAACCCGGGTCTCTGGCACTGCAAGCGCTGTAAAAGTCCTGTCCCACGTTACGAGTTCATTTCAAGAACTCTCCCGAGTTTGCCCTGATTCGAACCCGGAGATTTACGGTAATGGCCACTCGTCGGTACTCGGGGCTCTCGTGGACAGTTTTCAACATGTTGAAAAGTCTTCACCAGTCTTCCCGAGCTTACCGCGTTTCCTGAAGAAGAAGAAGGGTCTCGACCCGAAACGTCACCCATTTCTTCTCTCCAGAGATGCTGCCTGTCCCGCTGAGTTACTCCAGCTTTTTTTGTGTCTATCTTCGTTTTAAACCGGCATCTGCAGTTCCATTACTTTCTTAGGGGGCCGCACAAATGTACCATGACTTCTAAATTAATGAGGTTAGCTAAATTTGATGTAACCCCCCCCCCCCACCACCTCCCTCGAAAACAACAACAAACCTATTTATCAGTCTGGTGCATTCAAACCTAAATGTGTTACCTGCAGCTATCGTAGAGGTGGGAAAATCCTATTCTTGAAAATAAATGGGAGAGTATAATGAGATAGCACAATAGTTCTAATTAGTTGCACACATGTTGTCAAGCTGATTACTGTTTCTCCTACAGAAGGAACCGGTGATTTATTACAACTGCACAACTGGTGTAAAATGTCATCTGTAAAAGTAATCATTAATGAAGCATAAACATGGCTGAAGGCTCTTTCAACAAATTATTATTTTTTTTAAGTTATTGACCAGATTGCCTTGGTTTGTAGAAACAAGGAACTGCAGATGCTGGTTAGAGCGCAAAAGGACACAAAGTGCTGGAGTATCGCAGCTAGTTAGGCAGCTAGTTAGGCAGTTTAGTTATATAACCATATAACCATATAACCATATAACAATTACAGCACGGAAACAGGCCATCTCGGCCCTACAAGTCCGTGCCGAACAACTTTTTTCCCTTAATCCCACCTGCCTGCACTCATACCATAACCCTCCATTCCCTTCTAATCCATATGCCTATCCAATTTATTTTTAAATGATACCAACGAACCTGCCTCCACCACTTCCACTGGAAGCTCATTCCACACCGCTACCTCTATCAAGTCCCCCCTTAACCTTCTGCGCTCCAGAGAATAAAGACCTAACTTCTTCAACCTATCTCTGTAACTTAGTTGTTGAAACCCAGGCAACATTCTAGTAAATCTCCTCTGTACTCTCTCTATTTTGTTGACATCCTTCCTATAATTGGGCAACCAAAATTGTACACCATACTCCAGATTTGGTCTCACCAATGCCCTGTACAATTTTAACATTACATCCCAGCTTCTATACTCAATGCTCTGATTTATAAAGGCTAGCATACCAAAAGCTTTCTTTACCACCCTATCTATATGAGATTCCACATTCAAGGAACTATGCACGGTTATTCCCAGATCCCTCTGTTCAACTGTATTCTTCAATTCCCTACCATTTACCATGTACGTCCTATTTTGATTTGTCCTGCCAAGGTGTAGCACCTCACATTTATCAGCATTAAACTCCATCTGCCAGGTTAGTTGTCAGGTGTACCGAGGTACATAGAAACATAGACAATAGGTGCAGGAGTAGGCCATTCGGCCCTTCGAGCCTGCACCGCCATTCAATATGATCATAGCTGATCATCCAACTCAGTATCCCGTCCCTGCCTTCTCTCCATACCCTCTGATCCCCTTGGCCACAAGGGCCACATCTAACTCCCTCTTAAATATAGCCAATGAACTGTGGCCTCAACTACCCTCTGTGGCAGAGAATTCCAGAGATTCACCACTCTCTGTGTGAAAAATGTTTTTCTCATCTCGGTCCTAAAAGATTTCCCCCTTATCCTTAAACTGTGACCCCTTGGTCTGGACTTCCCCAACATCGGAAGCCCAGCTTTCCCCAACATTGGAAGTACAGTGAACAGCTTTTTGTTGCATTCTATCCAGTCAGGGGAAAGACTATACATGATTACAATCAGGTTGTCCACAGTGTACAGATACAGGGTAAAGGGAATTCAAAGGTGTACGATATTTGTCCCAGGAGGGAGATTGATCTGCCTACAGTCATAAAACACAAAACTCTGGAGAGAACCATTCCTTCTCTCCAGAGATGCTGCCTGTCCCGCTGAGTTACTACAGCGTTTTGTGTCTATCTTCGGTCTAAACCAGCATCTGCAGTTCCTTCCTACACATTTCATCTTACACTACACATCTTCCAGTCTTTGCAAATAGATAGTCAATAGTTTTGGGTCGAGACCCTTGAAAGATATGCAAAAATGTGATGCTGACAATGGAAAGGGGCCATTGTTAGCTGTTTGTTGGGTGAGAAGGAAATAGGTGACGTTTCGGGTCGAGACCCTTCTTCAGACTGAGAAAGGTCTGCTGAGGAATGGGAAGGAATATTAAAGTGTCCAGTAACTGGGAGAGCAGGTTGGTTCTGGCGGGTGAGAGAAGGTGTTCACTTTAGTGCTCCATTCCTGCAGAGACCTCTCTCTCCTCGGTCTCCTCCATTGCCAGAGTGAGGCTAAACGCAAATTCATTGAAACTCACTGAATAGTGAAAGGCCTGGGTTGGGTGGATGTGGAGAGGATGTTTCCACTAGTGGGAGAGTCTAGGACCAGAGGGCTCAGCCTCAGAATAAACTGACACACATTTAGAAAGATGTGGAGGAATTTCTTTAGTGGGGGGTTAGTGAATCTGTGGAATTCCCTGCCACAGAGGGCAGTGGAGGCCAAGTCACTGGATGGATTTAAGAGAGAGTTATGCCCCTGTCGCACTTAGGAAACCTGAACGGAAACCCCTGGAGACTTTGCGCCCCACCCAAGGTTTCCGTGCGGTTGCCGGAGGTTGCAGGTAGTGAAAGCTGGTAGGGAGACTGACAAAAACCTCTGGGAACCGCACGGAAACTTTTGGGGGGGGGGGCGCAAAGTCTCCAGAGGTTTCCGTTCAGGTTTCCTAAGTGGGACAGGGGCATAAGATAGAACTCTAGGGGCTAGTGGAGTCAGGGGATATGGGGAGAAAGCAGGCACGGGTTATTGATTGGGGACGATCAGCCATGATCACAATGAATGGCGGTGCTGGCTCGAAGGGCCGAATGGCCTCCTCCTGCACATATTTTCGATGTTTCTATGTTTCTGAATCTGTGGAATTCTTTGCCGCAGAAGGCTGTGGAGACCAAGTCAGTGGATGTTTTTAAGGCAGAGATAGATAGATTCTTGATTAGTACGGGTGTCAGAGGTAACTAGTAGCGTGGATAGGGGAGAACCAGTGGATGTGGTGTTCTGGACTTCCAGAAGGCTTTCGACAAGGTCCCACATAAGAGATTAGTATACAAATTTAAAGCACAAGGCATTGGGGGTTCAGTATTGATGTGGATAGAGAACTGGCTGGCAAACAGGAAGCAAAGAGTAGGAGTAAACGGGTCCTTTTCACAATGGCAGGCAGTGACTAGTGGGGTACCGCAAGGCTCAGTGCTGGGACCCCCAGCTATTTACAATATATATTAATGATCTGGATGAGGGAATTGAAGGCAATATCTCCAAGTTTGCGGATGACACTAAGCTGGGGGGCAGTGTTAGCTGTGAGGAGGATGCTAGGAGACTGCAAGGTGACTTGGATAGGCTGGGTGAGTGGGCAAATGTTTGGCAGATGCAGTATAATGTGGATAAATGTGAGGTTATCCATTTTGGTGGCAAAAAAAAACGGGAAAGCAGACTATTATCTAAATGGTGGTCGATTGGGAAAGGGGGAGATGCAGCGAGACCTGGGTGTCATGGTACACCAGTCATTGAAGGTAGGCATGCAGATGCAGCAGGCAGTGAAGAAAGCGAATGGTATGTTAGCTTTCATTGCAAAAGGATTTGAGTATAGGAGCAGGGAGGTTCTACTGCAGTTGTACAGGGTCCCGGTGAGACCACACCTGGAGTATTGCGTACAGTTTTGGTCTCCAAATCTGAGGAAGGACATTATTGCCATAGAGGGAGTGCAGAGAAGGTTCACCAGACTGATTCCTGGGATGTCAGGACTGTCTTATGAAGAAAGACTGGATAGACTTGGTTTATACTCTCTAGGATTTAGGAGATTGAGAGGGAATCTTATAGAAACTTACAAAATTCTTAAGGGGTTGGACAGGCTAGATGCAGGAAGATTGTTCCCGATGTTGGGGAAGTCCAGGACAAGGGGTCACAGCTTAAGGATAAAGGGGGAAATCTTTTAAAACCGAGATGAGAATAACTTTTTTCACACAGAGAGTGGTGAATCTCTGGAACTCTCTGCCACAGAGGGTAGTTGAGGCCAGTTCATTGGCTATATTTAAGAGGGAGTTAGATGTGGCCCTTGTGGCTAAGGGGGTCAGGGGGTATGGAGAGAAGGCAGGTACGGGATACTTAGTTGGATGATCAGCCATGATCATATTGAATGGCGATGCAGGCTCGAAGGGCCGAATGGCCTACTCCTGCACATATTTTCTATGTTTCTATGTTTCTGAATCTGTGGAATTCTTTGCCGCAGAGGGCTGTGGAGGCCAAGTCAGTGGGTGTTTTTAAGGCAGAGATAGATAGATTCTTGATTAGTACGGGTGTCAGAGGTTATGGGAAGATGGCAGGAGAATGGGGTTAGGAGGGAGAGATAGATCTGCCATGATTGAATGGTGGAGTAGACCTGATGGGCCGAATGGCCTAATTCTGCTCCTATCACTTATGGCCTTATGATCAACATTGAGTCCAGGCAGAGATAGATAGATTCTTGATTAGTACGGGTGTCAGAGGTTATGGGAAGAAGGCAGGAGAATGGGGTTGAGAGGGAGAGATAGATACAACTGCACAGGTCCAACCACCTCATCTCCAGTGCTCTCCAATGCTCACACTTGGCCACATTGGGCAAGGAATCCAAACGTTCTTTTAGCACAACTAATATTGCCAAATTTCCCGCTCCCAAATAAGGGACAAAAAAAGTCAAAATACGGGACAAATTCCCCACGGCAATTCGTTGACCGACTGGGCCGTGTCTGGGTGAATGATGAGTTGGCCCCGGGTGCTGGACTGTACACAAAGCCCAGCCGGCGGGCCAGCTGAGGAGTTTTGGCCCGGGCCGCGCGCAAAGTCGCCCGCAACATTATGGGGGAGAAGGCAGGAGAATGGGGTGAGGAGGAAGAGATAGATCAGCCATGATTGAATGGCGGAGTAGACTCGAGGGGCCGAACGGCCTCACGACAATCAACTTAACTGAAAGTGAAATTGAAGCTAACTTAAACACCCATTGACTACCCTGTGGATAAACACCAAATGCTGGAGTTACTCAGCGGGACAGGCAGTATCCCTGGAGAGAAGGATTAGGGTCGAGACATCTTCTTAAGATGAGGAAACATCACCCATTCCTTCTCTCCAGAGATGCTGCCTGTCCCGCTGAGTTACTCCAGCATTTTGTGTCTAACATAGAAACATAGAAATTAGGTGCAGGAGTAGGCCATTCGGCCCTTCGAGCCTGCACCGCCATTCAATATGATCATGGCTGATCATCCAACTCAGTATCCCGTACCTGCCTTCTCTCCATACCCCCTGATCCCCTTAGCCACAAGGGCCACATCTAACTCCCTCTTAAATATAGCCAATGAACTGGCCTCAACTACCCTCTGTGGCAGAGAGTTCCAGAGATTCACCACTCTGCGTGAAAAAAGTTCTTCTCATCTCGGTTTTAAAGGATTTCCCCCTTATCCTTAAGCTGTGACCCCTTGTCCTGGACTTCCCTAACATCGGGAACAATCTTCCTGCATCTAGCCTGTCCAACCCCTTAAGAATTTTGTACGTTTCTATAAGATTCCCTCTCAATCTTCTAAATTCTAGAGAGTATAAACCAAGTCTATCCAGTCTTTCTCCATAAGACAGTCCTGACATCCCAGGAATCAGTCTGGTGAACCTTCTCTGCACTCCCTCTATGGCAATAATGTCCTTCCTCAGATTTGGGTCTACCTTTGGTTTAAACCAGCATCTGCAGTTTGGAGGGATATGGACAAAGTGCAGGCAGGTGGGACTAGTGTAGCTGGGACATTGTTGGCTGGTGTGGGCGAGTAGGGCTGAAGGGCCTGTTTCCACGCTGTATCACTCTGTGACTATTGTCCATCATTATGCTGTGTGATAAACACCAGAAAAAACCCTAGGTAGACAAAAGTGCTGGAGAAACTCAGCGGGTGCGGCAGCATCTATGGAGCGAAGGAAATAGGCAACGTTTCGGGCCGAAACTCAAAGGAAATAGGTAACGTTTAGGGCCGAAACCCAGAAGGGTTTTGTCCCGAAACGTTGCCTATTTCCTTCGCTCCATAGATGCTGCTGCACCCGCTGAGTTTCTCCAGCATTTTTGTCCACCTTCGATTTTCCAGCATCTGCAGTTCCTTCTTAAACATGAAAAACCCTCCCCCCCCCCCCACCTTCAGGGTGAGTACCACAGCTTCAAATTAACACGGACTTCTTAATGGAGGGTAGATGGAACGCGAGCATTCATGAATTAGTTACATTCATGTGTAGGAAGGAACTGCAGATGCCGGTTTCAACCGAAGGTAGACACATAAATGCTGGAGTAAAACGCGGGCAGGTGGGAGTAGCTGGGACATTGTTGGCCGGCGCGGGCAACATAGAAACATAGAAACATAGAAATTAGGTGCAGGAGTAGGCCATTCGGCCCTTCGAGGCTGCACCGCCATTCAATATGATCATGGCTGATCATCCAACTCAGTATCCCGTACCTGCCTTCTCTCCATACCCTCTGATCCCCTTAGCCACAAGGGCCACATCTAACTCCCTCTTAAATATATCCAATGAACTGTGGCCTCAACTACCCTCTGTGGCAGAGAGTTCCAGAGATTCACCACTCTCTGTGTGAAAAAAGTTCTTCTCATCTCGGTTTTAAAGGATTTTCCCCTTATCCTTAAGCTGTGACCGCTTGTCCTGGACTTCCCCAACATCGGGAACAATCTTCCTGCATCTAGCCTGTCCAACCCCTTAAGAGTTTAGACAGGTACTTGGATAGGACAGGTTTAGAGGGATATGGGCCAAACGCAGACAGATGGGACTAGTGTAGATGATGCACATTGGTCGGCAAGTTGGGCTGAAGGGCCTGTGTCCACGCTGTATCACTCTATGAATCTACAACCATCAGTTGCAGAGGCAAAGTCCGATGTCTGCTCTGTGATGGAGGTGAGTCGGACAGCACACTAGCTTCTGGAAAGACCGGGCGGAAATGAATAAAGTGGGCAGCAAAGTAATTAGCCCAACTCACGGGTGGCTCGTTGATGTGATACCTAAAATTATAAATTAGTTCATCACCCATTTTTAAGACTTTCAACAACTTGTTGTCATTTTTATCTTCCCTCATAATTAGTTTCCACATTTCTCTGGTACTGCAAATGCCATTGACATTTACAAAGTGAGATTTCCCAAAGGTTTAGTCATACAGTGTGGAAACAGGCCCTTAGGCCCAACTTGCCGACCAACATGCATCATCTACACTAGTCCCATCTGCCTGCGTTTGGCCCATATCCCTCTAAACCTGTCCTATCCAAGTACCTGTCTAAATGTTTCTTAAAGGTTGCGACGGTATGCCTCAACTACTGAGGATCCTCCAGTGCTTCTACGCAGCGGCGGTGGAAAGCATCTTGTCCGGGGATATTATCATCTGGTTTGGGAATTGCTCTGCCCAGGACAAGAAGGCTCTGCAGAGAGTAGTGCGTTCGGCCGAACGCACTATGGGAACTTCACTCGCCCCCCTGCAGGAACTATACATCAGGAGGTGCAACTCCAGTGCCAATAATATCATGGGAGACCCCTTCCACCCCTGCAACGGACTGTTCCAGCTGCTATGGTCAGGCAAATGCCTCCGTTGCCATGCGGTGAGAACGGAGAGGTTGAGAAGGAGTTTCTTCCCAGAGGCCATTCGGACTGTAAACTCCTATCTCACCAGGGACTAACTCTACTGAACCAATCTACTGTTTTATTTTAAATTGCTGTTTTTTCCCCTTTTTCCTTCCGCCCACAATATTTAATATGTAAAATAATATGTGATTCTGTTCCATTCTGTTTGTAGTTTGTTGTTTGTTTGGTTGTTTGTCTTTTTGCACTAAGTCCGCGAGTATTGCCACTTTACATTTCACTGCTCATCTCGTATGTGTATGTGACCAATAAACTTGACTTGACTTGACTACCTCCTCCGGCAACTCGTTCCATACACCACCACCCTTCGCATGAAAAAATGACACCTCAAGTTCCTCTTAAAATCTTTCCCCACCTCACCTTAATGCTATGTCCCCTGGTTCTCGATTCCCCTACTCTGGGCAAGGGACTCTGTGCGTTAAGATCTTGCAGTCGGAACAAGGCTCGTTCAACAGTTCCACTCTACCCGATCTATCTTAGGCCCCTGCCGTCATGGCTGACCTGACCATGGGTGGCCCCAGGGTTGGAGGAGGCCTGTGCGTGACTTTGTTTAACGTGGGGAGACTGGTGCACAGACAGACACCCCACGTGGGGTCCTTGACAGATCTGGGTCAGGATCCAGTGGCATGGAGTCCAAGACGACCGGAGACCCTTTTCTGCCGCAGCCTTCATCCGCCTTCCCAGCCGTTGTGACGTTAGCTCCACTAAGGTCAGCCATCGTCCTCCGCCTGTTCCACCGTTCAGGTCTTGGTTGGATTGGCTCTTTGTCAGAGACCTCCCCCTCGACCTTACCGCCATGGGTGGCCCTACCAGGAGCGTAGCTCCAGACGGCATCGCTCTCAGGATCTCAGGACCACACAAGCTTCTCCACCACGACAAGGTGACAATCCATGGAGAAGTACCTGATATATTCCTCTCATGATTTTGTATACCTCTATAAGATCACCCCTCATCCTCCTATGGACCATGGAATAGAGTCCGACCCTCAATTCAGTTCAGTTTAGTTTATTGTCACGTGTACCCAGGTACAGTAAAAAGGTTTTGTTGTGTGCTAACCAGTCAGCGGAAAGACAATGCATGATTATAATCGAACCATTTACGGTCTATAGATGCTTATATAAGGAATAACGTTTAGTGCAAGGTAAAGCCAGCAAAGTCCGATTAAAGATTGTCCGAATGTCATCAAAGAGGTAGATAGTAGTTCAGCACTGCTCTCTGGTTGTGGTAGGATGATTCAGTTGCCTGATAACAGCTGGGAAGAAACTGTCCCTGAATCTGGAGGTGTGCGTTTTCACACTTCTGTACCTTTTGCCCGATGGGAGAGGGGAGAAGAGGGAGTGGCCGGGGTGCGACTGGTCCTTGATGATGCTGCTGGCCTTGTCGAGGCAGCGTGAGGTGTAGATGGAGTCAATGGAAGGGCGGTTGGTTCGTGCGATGGTCCGGGCTGCGTCCACAATTTGCCGCAATTTCTTGCGGTCTTGGATGGAGACGTTTGCAAACCGAGCTGTGATGCTTCCCGATAAAATGCTCTTCAGATTCAATTCAGATTCAATTTAATTGTCATTGTCAGTGTACAGTACAGAGACAACGAAATGCATTTTGTATCTCCCGATATATAACCCTGCTCAGCCTCTCCCGGAAACTCAGCCTTCATCCTTGTTTAGTTCAGTTTAGTTTAGTTTAGAGATACAGCGCGGAAGCAGGGTCTTCAGCCCACCGACCAGCGATCCCCGCACACTAACACTATCCTACACACCCCAGGGACAATTTACACATACACCAGGCCAATTAATCTACAAACCTGTACGTCTTTGGAGTGTGGGAGGAAACCGAAGATCTCAGAGAAAACCCACGCAGGTCACGGGGAGGACGTACAAACTCCGTACAGACAGCGCCCGTAGTCGGGATCGAACCCGGGTCACCGGCGCTGTAAGCGCTGTAAGGCAGCAACTCTACCGCTGAGCCACCGTGGCCCGCCTGCCCCTTGCATTCTTGTTACCGCTTCTCATGCCGAATGATGGAATCTGTTGGCATCTGCACAATAACACCGCCATCAGCAGTATTTCCCTGATACATTAGATCTCACAGTTTTATATATAGCACCCTTTAAGATCTCGCAATGGGAGCAAGGCTCAGTCACCATAGCCCTCAAGCCTGTTCCACCGTTCAGCAAGATTTTTTTTGTTGGCAGCCTTTGTATTATTTATGTTTTTACATGCTGCCTATGTGTTTGTGATGCTGCTGCAAGCAAGGTCTCTCACTGTTCCTACACCTCACCAAACTTGTGGATATGCAATAAACTCAACTTGACTCGAACAACATCTCATCTCTTCATTCAAAGGCTGCCTGAAGCTAAAGTTGACCAGAAGGAGGGAAATAAAGTCTTTCCCCTGATCTGAGCTATCAACATTTAGTTTAGTTCAACATAAAAACATAGAAACATAGAAAATAGGTGTAGGAAGAGGTCATTTGGCCCTTCGAGCCTGCACTGCTATTCATTGTGATCATGGTTGATCATCCACAATCAATAACCCGTGCCTGCCTTCTCATCATATACCTTAATTCCGCTAGCCCCTGGAGCTCTATCTAACAGAGCGATGCTCCTTCAGTTTAGAGATATAGCGTTGAAAAGAGGCCCTTCAGCCCACCGAGACCGTGCCGACCAGCGATCACCTCCGTGCTTTAACATTATCCCACACACGCTAGGGACAATTAATAATATTACCAAATCTTTTAACCTACAAACCTGTACGTCTTTGGAGTGTGGGAGGAAACCAGAGCACCTGGAGAAAACCCACGCAGGTCACGGGGAGAACGTACAAACTCCGTACAGACAGCACCCGTGGTCAGGGTCTAACCCGGGTCTCCGGCGCTGTAGGTTTAGGTTATGGAGTCATAGAGTGGAACAGCCCGCATTTGGTCCATATCCCTCCAAACCTGTCCTATCCATGTAATTGTCTAAATGTTTCTTAAGGGCCTGTCCCACTGTACGAGCTAATTCAAGAGTTCTCCCGAGTTTCCCCTGATTCGAACGCGGAGATTTACGATAATGGCCGCTCGTAGGTACTCGGGGCTCTCGTGGACATTTTTCAACATGCTGAAAAATCTTCACGAGCTTACCGCGTTTCCCGAGTACCTGCCGTAGGGTTACGAGCCGCTAAGAGACGTCCCCGAGCTCCGACGTACCCGCTACGTACATTCTATGTACTTACCACGAGTTTGATTTTTTTTTAAACTCGGGAGAGCTCTTGGGCAAAGTCGTAGAGTGGGACAGGGCCTTTAAATGTTGGGACAGCCCCAGCCTCAACTAACTCCTGGCAGGAAGTGTCAAAGTGTGGGAAGAAACCGGAGATCCCAGAGAAAACCCACGCAGGGCACGGGGAGAAGGTACAAACTCCGTACTGATAGCACCCGTGGTTGGGATTGAACCCGGCTATCTGCTGCTGTGAGGCAGCAACTCTACCGATGCACCCACCATGACACCCTGTTGTAGAGTCATGGAGTGATACAGTGTGGAAGGCAGTGAAGAAAGCGAATGGTATGTTAGCATTCATAGCAAAAGGATTTGAGTATAGGAGCAGGGAGGTTCTACTGCAGTTGTACAGGGTCTTGGTGAGACCACACCTGGACTATTGCGTACAGTTTTGGTCTCCAAATCTGAGGAAAGACATTCTTCAAGAGAGTCAAGAGTCAATTTAATTGTCATTTGGACCCCTGGAGGTCCAAACGAAATGCCGTTTCTGCAGCCATACATTACACACAAATAGACCCCAGACACAACATAATTACATTTAACATAAACATCCATCACATAGCTGTGATGGAAGGCCAAATAAACTTATCTCTCCACTGCACTCTCCCCCCCCCGATGTCAGAGTCAAAGTCATAGCCCCCGGCTGGCGATGGCGATTGTCCCGCGGCCATTAAAGCCACACCGGGTGGTGCGAGGTCGCACACCGGGTCTTGGTGTTAGAGCCCCCCGGCGTGCGCTCGCAAAGTCCGCGGCCATTCCAGCCGCGCGGGGCAGTGATGTAGGCCCCGCTCCAGGAGCTCTTCAACCCCGCAACTCGGGCGGGAGAAGTCGCCGTTGCAGGAGCCCTGAGAAGCGGTCTCCCTCCAGGGAGCCGTGGGCTCCCGGCGCCGTCGTCCACAGACCCGCAGCAGCAGCCTCCGACTCTCCGGTAGCAGCAGCAGCAGCAGCGGCAGCAGCAGCGCTCCTCCACCGCTCCACCCGCTCCGGTCTCGGCCAGCTCCGCGACGGCAACGGTGAGTCGGCACCAGAGTCCCCGGCTTCTTCCTGTTGGAGGCCGCTCCTCGTTGCGGCCTCAACGACAGCTGAGACCCGACGAAAAAAGGTCGGGTCTCCAGTGCAGGGAGAGATTCAAAAAGTTTCCCCCCCCCTCCCACCCCACCGCACCCCCGCCCCCCCACACACACACCCCAACAAAAATAACAAAAACTACATAAAAACACAGACAAAAAATAATAAAAACACGGACAGGCTGCAGAGGCCGCTGCTGGCCAGAGCCGTGCCGCCTACCGGATATTCTTGCCATTGAGGGAGTGCAGAGAAGGTTCACCAGACTGATTCCTGGGATGGCAGGACTTTCATATGAAGAAAGACTGAATAGACTCGGCTTGTACTCGCTAGAATTTAGAAGATTGAGGGGGGATCTTATAGAAACGTACAAAATTGTTAAGGGGTTGGACAGGCTAGATGCAGGAAGATTGTTCCCGATGTTGGGGAAGTCCAGAACAAGGGGTCACAGTTTAAGGATAAGGGGGAAATCTTTTAGGACCGAGATGAGAAAAACATTTTTCACACAGAGAGTGGTGAATCTCTGGAATTCTCTGCTGCAGAAGGTAGTTGAGGTTTGTTCATTGGCTATATTTAAGAGGGAGTTAGATGTGGCCCTTGTGGCGAGAGGGAATAGGGGGTATGGAGAGAAGGCAGGTACAGGATACAATTTTCCTTCCATTATT
Organism: Leucoraja erinaceus; assembly: GCF_028641065.1. Lineage (NCBI taxonomy): Eukaryota > Metazoa > Chordata > Chondrichthyes > Rajiformes > Rajidae > Leucoraja > Leucoraja erinaceus. Next base: position 37,623 of record NW_026575495.1, read on the forward strand.
TATTATGTAAAAGAATATGTGTGTTATGATTGTGTTTATAATTTGTTTGGTTGTTTTGTTGTTTGTCTTTTGCACAAAAGTCCGCGAGCATTGCCACTTTCATTTCACTGCACATCTCGTATGTGTATGTGACAAATAAACTTGACTTGACTTAACTTGACTTGACTGAGTTGGATGATCAACCATGATCATATTGAATGGCGGTGCAGGCTCGAAGGGCCGAATGGCCTACTCCTGCACCTAATTTCTATGTTTCTATGTTTCTATGGAAACGGGCCCTTCGGCCCAACTTGCCCGCACCGGCCAACATCTCCCAGCTATGCTAGACCCACCTGCCTGCCGCCTGGTCCATACCTCTCCAAACCTGTGTTTAAGAAGGAACTGCAGATGCTGGAGAATCGAAGGTAGACAAAAAAGCTGGAGAAACTCAGCAGGTGCAGCAGCAACTCCCCTCCAAACCTGTCCTGTCATCCGAAGGCGATCTCGCGCTCGAATTGACCAGAGAGAGGGTAAGAAACGTACCCTTGTGATTGAGGATGATCTTCCCCAACCCAGATCTGAGCAGTCGATGACTCGCTGAAAGGAGATGGAATCAAACGGCAGAGTGTTTGATCCAAACGATAGCACCTTCATGTCTGTGCCGTCTGTTGTGTGGAGCAGATACGCTGACGAAAAGGCAGATAATCAAATGACACATCACCGACAGCATCCTCCACTGTTGAACAACAACTAATACAATTATTGTAGTATTAAGACATGCATCAACACTCTGCCGACAGCCAAACACAACATCATATTTCTGTGGGGAAGCTGGTGAATCTGATTTGATTTAAGATGTCAAAACACCTCACCATTCATATTATTTTTCCCCCCTGTCTGTGCGCGCATGTTCGCAATGAGTACGGATAAACAATGACAGTGGTAAACATGTATATATGGGTTGCCGACTTGCTAACGTGACAAAGAATCACTTCCGTAGAGTGGATGGGACTTGCCATCATCAAGTTTGTCAGGTCGTAGGTTCTTGCAGCAGAATCAGGCCATTCGGCCCATCAAGTCTTCTCCGCCATTCAATCATGTCTGATCTATCTCACCCTCCTAACCCCATTCTCCTGACCTCACCCCATAACCTCTGACATCTGTATAAATGAAGAATCTATCTATTTCTGCCCAAAAAATACCCATCGAATTGGCCTCCACAGCCTTCTGTGGCAATGAATTCCACAGAATCACCACCCTCTGACTAAAGAAATTTCACCTCGACTACTTTAAGGTACCTCCTTTTATTCCGAGGCTGTGGCCTCTGGTTCTAGACTCTCCCACTGGTGGAACCATCCTCTCCACATCCTCTCTATCCAGGCCTTTCACTATTCTATACATTTCAATGAGCCCCCATTCCCGTAAACCTCCTCTGGATCCTCTCCAGAGCCAGCACACCTGTCCTCAGCACTAGCACAAATACTAGCATGAACTGGATGGGCAGAATGGCCTGTTGAAGTTGAGGTTAGTTGAGGCTAATCACAAATTGGAGGAACAGCATCTCATATTTCGCTTGGGAAGCTTACAGCCCAATGATATGACTACTGATTTATCTAACTTCAAGTAACCCCTACACTCCCTCTCCTTCTCTCTCTCTCTCTGTCCCTCCCCCACCCAAGTCACACCAGGTTTCCATTCTCTCATGGCAAACATCTAATGATGTTCAAGATTGAACAGCAGATGCTGGAAAAAGGAAGGTAGACAAAAATGCTGGAGAAACTCAGCGGGTGAGATGAGTTCATTGAAGATAGCTCATCTTCACCTATGACTGCACACCTGTACATGGTACTAACACCATCATCAAGTATGCAGATGATACAACGGTGATTGGCCTCATCAGCAACAACGATGAGCTGGCCTACAGGGAGGAGGTCCAGCACTTAGCTGCATGGTGCGCTGACAACAACCTGGCCCTTAACTCCAAGAAGACCAAGGAGCTCATTGTAGACTTCAGGAAGTCCAGAGGCGGCACGCACACCCCATCCACATTAACGGGACGGAGGTGGAACGTGTTTCTAGCTTCAGGTTCCTGGGAGTCAACATCTCCGATGACCTCTCTTGGACCCACAATACCTCAACTCTGGGCAAGAAGGCTCATCAGCGTCTCTTCTTCCTGAGGAGACTGAAGAAGGTCCATCTGTCTCCTCAGATCCTGGTGAACTTCTACCGCTGCACCATCGAGAGCATCCTTACCAACTGCATCACAGTATGGTATGGCAACTGCTCTGTCTCCGACCATTGAGTCTGTCCAAAGCAAGCGCTGTCTGCGGAGGGCGCCCAGCATCGCCAAGGACTGCTCTCACCTCAACCATGGACTGTTTACCCTCCTACCATCCGGGAGGCGCTACAGGTCTCTCCGTTGCCGAACCAGCAGGTCGAGGAACAGCTTCTTTCCGGCGGCTGTCGCTCTACTAAACAACGTACCTCGGTGACTGCCAATCACCCACCCCCCCCCCCCCGGACACCCATATTTATTGAAATCATATTCTACGTCGCTCTTCAAGGGAGATGCTAAATGCATTTTGTTGTCTCTGTACTGTACACAGACAATGACAATTAAAATTGAATCTGAATCTGAATCTGAATCTGAGTCTGAAGAAGGGTTTCGGCCCGAAACGTTGCCTATTTCCTTCGCTCCATAGATGCTGCCGCACCCGCTGAGTTTCTTCAGCACTCTTGTTCTACAAACAGCTAACAATGCCCAGTTTCCTATATCATCGTTACTTTGTTTGCATATCTTTCATGCATTTGCTCCAGATCTCTCTACATCACCGTCTATATATCTCGTTTCCCTCTCCCCCGGCTCTCAGTCGGAAGAAGGGTCTCAACCCGAAACGTCACCCTTTCCCACTCTACCCCTTCACCTCCCCCCTCGACTCCATTCAAGGACCCAAGCAGTCGTTCCAGGTGCGACAGAGGTTCACCTGTATCTCCTCCAACCTCATCTACTGCATCCGCTGCTCTAGATGTCAGCTGATTTACATCGTGGAGACTAAGCGGAGGTTGGGCGATCGTTTCGCCGAACACCTCCGCTCAGTCCGCAATAACCAACCTGAACTCCCGGTGGCTCAGCACTTCAACTCCCCCTCCCATTCCCAATCCGACCTCTCTGTCCTGGGTCTCCTCCATTGCCAGAGTGAGCAACACCGGAAATTGGAGGAACAGCACCTCATATTCCGTCTGGGTTGCTTTCGTCCGGATGGCATGAACGTTGAATTCTCCCAGTTTTGCTAGCCCTTGCTGTCTCCCCACCTTCCTTAACCCTTGAGCTGTCTCCTCCCATCCCCCCGCCCTCGGGCTCCTCCTCCTCCCTTTTTCCTTCCTCCTCCCCCCCACCCCCCATCAGTCTGAAGAAGGGTTTCGGCCCGAAACGTTGCCTATTTCCTTCGCTCCATAGATACTGCTGCACCCGCTGAGTTTCTCCAGCATTTTTGTGTACCTCCAGAGATGCTGCTGCACCCGCTGAGTTACTCCAGCATGTTGTGTCTGTCTTTGGCTTGTTTCAGAGCTGCACATTCCCATCGAACTCAAGATAAATATTTGCAGGCAAACGCGAGGAGCTGTTTAACCTTGGTTGCTTCCATATCTTGTATCCTTTTGTAATCAGGACATTGTATCCTTTTAATAATCAGGACATTAATCTGTGTAAAAAGCCAGGCTGATGAAAGGTGATAGTTTGTGTAACGGGGTGGTGTGATAAACAGTATTCTACTAACTATGAAGAGAGGATATTACAAATGTCGTCAGAAAAAGTAGCAGATGTTTGATCATTTGTCTTTTCCAATTTTCCCCTGATATGGGGACCTGCGTAACCCCTGAGATATGAGCGTTTAAATCCTACCTTGGTGGTGAGACTGAATGGGATTCTCAGGTCCCTATTAGAAACATAGAAACAAAGAAATTAGGTGCAGGAGTAGGCCATTCGGCCCATCGAGCCTGCGCCATTCGCCATTCAATATGATCATGGCTGATCATCCAACTCAGTATCCTGTACCTGCCTTCGCTCCATTCCCCCTGATCCCTTTAGCCACAAGGGCCACATCTAACTCCCTCTTAAATATAGCCAATGAACTGGACACAACTACCTTCTGTGGCAGAGAATTCCACAGATTCACCACTCTCTGTGTGAAAATTGATTTTCTCATCTCGGTCCAAAAAGACTTCCCTCTTATCCTTAAACTGTGACCCCTTGTCCTGGACTTCCCCAACATCGGGAACATGTTGATTAATAAGGTTCGTCTGAAACGCATTAGCAGGCTGATCTCTCTCAAGGCTGTGTGTAAATAGTTGTTGGTGTACATCGTGGAAACGGGCCCTTTGGCTCACCGAGTCCGTGCTGACCACCTATCACCTGCTCACACTAGTTCGGTTTAGACAATAGACAATAGACAATAGATGCAGGAGTAGGCCATTAGAAGTAGGAGTAGAAACATAGAAACAAAGAAATTAGGTGCAGGAGTATGCCATTCGGCCCTTCGAGCCAGCACCGCCATTCAATGTGATCATGGCTGATCATCCTCAATCAGTACCCCGTTCCTGCCTTCTCCCCATATCCCCTGACTCCACTATTTTTAAGAGCCCTGTCTAGCCCTCTCTTGAAAGCATCCAGAGAACCGGCCTCCACCGCCCTCTGAGGCAGAGAATTCCACACTCACCACTCTCTGAGAAAAAGTGTTTCCTCATCTCCGTTCTAAATGGCTTACTCCTTATTCTTAAACTGTGGCCCCTGGTTCTGGACTCCCCCAACATCGGTTTCCTGCCTCTAGTGTGTCCAAGCCCTTAACAATCTTATATGTTTCAATGAGATATCCTCTCATCCTTCTAAACTCCAGAGTGTACAAGCCCAGCTGCTCCATTCTCTCAGCATATGACAGTCCCGCCATCCCGGGAATTAACCTTGTAAACCTACGCTGGGCTCCCTCAATAGCAAGAATGTCCTTCCTCAAATTAGCTCGAGATACAGCTCCAGAGATACAGTGCGGAAACAGGCCCTTCGGCCCACCGAGTCCGTGCCGACCAGCGATCACCCGCTCATACTAGGTTGGTTTAGCTCCAGTTAGAGATACAGCGCGGAAACAGGCCCTTCGGCCCACCTAGTCCGTGCCGACCAGCGATCTGCGCATATTCTCCCACATGATCAGCCATGATCACATTGAATGGCGATGCTGGCTCGAACTCACTCCCCTACACACACTAAGAAGGATTTTACATTTATACCTGGCCAATTAATCTACAAACCTGTACGTCTTTGGAGTGTGGGAGGAAACTGAAGAACTTGGGGAAAACCCACGTAGGTCACGGGGAGAGCGTACAAACTCCGTACAGACAGCACCCGTAGTCAGGAACCACCCTGGGTCTTTTGCGCTATAATTTTCCCATTGCAATACCAAGCCGTCTTTACTAGATCGATGTTAGTCCCACTTACTCATCCAGTGATAGGGGTCAAGGAAAGAGCGTTCACGTCACGGCCCTGTTTGCACCAACCTTTCCACCACCGGACACACCATTGTACGCAAATGCTGAGACGTGGCTGAGCAACTTCCAATCTTGTCTGTGGACTCAATAACAAGATCCATTCATAGACTCATTGGGGTCATTCAGCACGGAAACAGGCCCTTCAGCCCAACTTGCCCATGCTGACCCAACATGGACACTTGTTTTAAGGTGAGGGGGGAGATATAACAGGAATCTGAGGGGGTCACCCTTTTCAAACAATCGGTGAAAGTGTGTATGGAACAAGCTGTATGTGCCGGAGGAGGGAGTTGAGGCTGGGACTATGGCAACGTTGGGCCAAAGAGCCTGTTTCCACAATGTGTATGATTCATCATTTGATGACTCTATGTGTGACTCTCAAGTGGGTTCCAGGCTGATTTAATGCAATGCTCAGTAAAAAAAAAACTTACATAAATGTCCTGGCACACTGCTATAAATATTGCAATTTCAGCTTTGATGAGTCACAAGTTAGTTGTTGTGGCTTGGACAGGGTTTATTCATCAAGTTCTGTACTTCGAGATAACTCATTTAAAAGGAACAATACTTTTATGAAATCCATCACCTCAATGTCAGAAGGTTAGTGTTTGATTCAAAGACTTGAGCAACACTGGTAGTGTTGCTGCCTTACAGCGCCAGAGTCATGGGTTTGATCCTGACCTCGGGTGCTGTATCGATGTGGAGTTGGTCAGTAGACACTAAGTTCCTGGGGGTGCAGATCACAAACAGTCTGACCTGGTCACAAAAACATTGCATCACTACTTAAGAGAGCGCAGCAGCGTTTACACTTTCTGCGCCGGATGAGAGGAGCTCACCTCCCCCATCCCGTCCTCACCACTTTCTACAGGGGCACCATATAGAGAGCATTTTGACCAGCTGCATCTCTGTCCGGTTTGGGGACTGCAAAGCCTCCGACTGGAAGCCTGTGCAGAGAGTGGTGAGGCCGGCTGAAAAAGTCATCGGGACTTCTCTTCCTTCAATCCGGGACATTGCGCACAAACATAGAAACATAGAAACATAGAAATTAGGTGCAGGAGTAGGCCATTCGGCCCTTCGAGCCTGCACCGCCATTCAATATGATCATGGCTGATCATCCAACTCAGTATCCCGTACCTGCCTTGTCTCCATACCCTCTGATCACCTTGGCCACAAGGGCCACATCTAACTCCCTCTTAAATATAGCCAATGAAACATAGAAACATAGAAACATAGAAATTAGGTGCAGGAGTAGGCCATTCGGCCCTTCGAGCCTGCACCGCCATTCAATATGATCATGGCTGATCATCCAACTCAGTATCCCGTACCTGCCTTCTCTCCATACCCCCTGATCCCCTTAGCCACAAGGGCCACATCTAACTCCCTCTTAAATATAGCCAATGAACTGGCCTCAACTACCCTCTGTGGCAGAGAGTTCCAGAGATTCACCACTCTCTGTGTGAAAAAAGTTCTTCTCATCTCGGTTTTAAAGGATTTCCCCCTTATCCTTAAGCTGTGACCCCTTGTCCTGGACTTCCCCAACATCGGGAGCTATCTTCCTGCATTTAGCCTGTCCAACCCCTTAAGAATTTTGTAAGTTTCTATAAGATCCCCTCTCAATCTTCTAAATTCTAGAGAGTATAAACCAAGTCTATCCAGTCTTTCTTCATAAGACAGTCCTGACATCCCAGGAATCAGTCTGGTGAACCTTCTCTGCACTCCCTCTATGGCAATAATGTCCTTCCTCAGATTTGGAGACCAAAACTGTACGCAATACTCCAGGTGTGGTCTCACCAAGACCCTGTACAACTGCAGTAGAACCTTCCTGCTCCTATACTCAAATCCTTTTGCAATGAAAGCTAACATACCATTCGCTTTCTTCGTTGCCTGTCCAAGGCCAACAGCATTATAAAAGACCCCACACATCTCCATCATGGACTGTTCACTCTGCTGCCACTCTAGGTTTCTATGTAAAAAGTATCGCAGTATATGGAGCAGAACGGCCAGGTTTTGCAACAGCTTCTTCCCCCGAGTCATCAGACTCTTGAATTCCATATAATGTGCCGCCACTATCATCTATTTTATCTTTTTATCTATTTTATCCTTTTGGTATTTTATGTTGCACGGTGAGCCAGATGCAACAAAATTTCGTTCAGACTTGCATTTGTTGGTGTATTTCTGAATGACAATAATGTCTTTGATTGACTGGTTGTACATATGTGGAGTTTATACATTTACCCTGCTGTGACCGTGTGGGTTTTCATCGGGTGCTCCGCTTTCCTCCCACGTCCTCTTGCTATTGAGGGAGTGCAGTGTAGGTTTACAAGGTTAATTCCCGGGATGGCGGGACTGTCATATGCTGATTGAATGGAGCAGCTGGGCTTGTACACTCTGGAGTTTAGAAGGATGAGATGTGATCTTAAACCATATAACCATATAACAATTTACAGCACGGAAACAGGCCATCTTGACCCTTCTAGTCCGTGCCGAACACATAATCTCCCCTAGTCCCATCTACCTGCGCTCAGACCATAACCCTCCATTCCCTTCCCGTCCATATACCTATCCAATTTATTTTTAGATGATAAAAACGAACCTGCCTCCACCACCTTCACTGGAAGCTCATTCCACACAGCCACCACTCTCTGAGTAAAGAAGTTCCCCCTCATGTTACCCCTAAACTTCTGTTCCCTTAATTCTCAAGTCATGTCCCTTTGTTTGAATCTTCCCTACTCTCAGTGGGAAAATTATCCACATCAACTCTGTCTATCCCTCTCATCATTTTAAAGACCTCTATCAAGTCCCCCCTTAACCTTCTGCGCTCCAAAGAATAAAGCCCTAACTTGTTCAACCTTTCTCTGTAACCTTTCTCTGTAACTTATTGAAACATATAAGATTATTAAGGGTTTGGACACGCTAGAGGCAGGAAACATGTTCCTGATGTTGGGGCAGTCCAGAACCAGGTGCCACAGTTTAAGAATAAGGGAGATGAGGAAAGATTTTTTCACCTAGAGAGCAGTGAATCTGTGGAATTCTCTGCCTCAGAAGGCAGTGGAGGCCAATTCTCTGGATGCTTTCAAGAGAGAGTTAGATTGTGCTCTTAAAGATAGCGGGACTGACATATGATGAAAGAATGGGCTGACTGGGCTTGTATGCAATGGAATTTGGAAGGATGAGAGGAGATCTTATAAGAACGTATAACTTTCTTAAAGAATTGGACAGGTTAGATGCAGGAAAAATGTTCCCCATGTTGGGGGAGTTCAGAACCAGGACTGAGGGTCACAGTTTAAGGAATTCCAAGAGGGTGTGGGCCAATTAGGATGGGTTCCGAGATAGGACTGTAACGGAATCAGGGGAATGGGAAAAAAACGGGGTAAAATTCAGATGACAGCCAGAGTTGTGAATAAGGGCACTGTGGAATTCTCTGGCAGCACAGAGGGTATTTTTGTGGAGGCCAATTCAACGGATCGTTCGCCCGTTTGGAGAGTTTCCAACATTTAGCTCTTAGGGCTTAACGGAATCAACATCGTGGGATGGGGCGGGAGGGTCTCCAAAGCGGGCAGGGCCTACGGACTTTGGGGTACTGATCTTTAGATGCTCCCGCAACCATGACTTCATCCGGCGATTGACATGGCGTAGGTGCGGCAACTGTTATACGGGGGCCCTGACCACGAATGGCCTACTCCCACACTGCACCTAAGCTATGTTTCTATGAGCTATATCTTTGTATGTGTCTAAAAGCCACTTAAATGCTGCGATGGTAATCTGTAATCCACCATGGCCCCAGGCAATTGGAGTGCTGGCTCCAGGCACCCAACTATGTTTTTTCATCTGTGTAAAAGCCACAATTGCTGCGATGGTATCTGTATCCCCCCCCATCTTCCAGGCCCCCAACATCACTGGGTAAAACAACCTTGCCCCCCCCCCCCCTCCTTCCCCCACATCTTTTAAATTTTGGGGACACAAGGAATTGCAGATGCTGGTTTACAAAAAAAAAAGTGCTGGAGGAGCTCAACGTCAGATAACATCTCTGGAGAACATAAATAGGTGATGTTTCCGGTCGAGATCCTTCTTCAGACACTCGTAAACATCAACCCTCTCACCCTAACGTTATGACCTCTAATTCTTTACTTCCACCCTGGGAAACAAGTCCTGACTGTGTATCATACCTCATCATTTTATATACGTCTATCTGGTCTCCCCTCAACATTCAGCGTTCCAAGGTGGCGCAGCGGGTAGAGTTGCTGCCTCACAGTGCTACAGCCACAGAGACCCGGGTTTGATCCCGACTACGGGTTGCTGCCTGTGCGGGATTTTGCACGTTCTCCCCCTTGGACCCAACCCGCGTGGATTTTCTCCGAGATCCCCGGTTTCCCCCCCACACTCCAAAGACGTACAGGTTTTCTAGGTTAATTGGCTGGGTGACATAATTGTAAATTGTTAAAGACACCTGCTTTTAAAAACAGATGCAATCAATCCCCTGCCAACCATAGTCATATGTGTTGGTCTTGCCCTAAGCTAGCAACCTTTTGGAGGAGTGCTTTCAACGTGCCTAGCAGAGCCTATGGCCAGACTATTCCTCCAAACCCACTGTCAGCTATTTTTTGGTATTCCTCCCAACACCAACCTCTCTGTTGCGTAGAAAGCGGGTCCTGGCTTTTACAGTGTACAACCCTGTTAGCCCGGAGACTGATCTTGCTTAACTGGAGGCTTACCTGTCCCCCGACACACTCCCGCCTGGATCAAGGAGGTGCTCTACAACTGTAAAGCTTGAAAAACTTAGCGTTCTCTCTCAAAGGCTCTAGCAAAGACATTCCTAGATACATGGAACTTGTTAACTCTCTTAACTTGTTTCCGGACTCAGAAAGAGGACTGAGTGCCCTCTATCACTGCTCTGTCTTATTGCAGCTGCTATCCCCCCTCAACCCCGCCCCCCCCCCCCCTCCATCCCCACACACCCCCTTTTTTGTTTTAATTTTTTTTAATTTTATTTTATTTTATTTTTTTCATTTTCATTTTGTTTATCTTATTGTATTTTGTGTGGATGTGTACGTATGTTGAGTGTTGTTTGTCCCCTGGGTGGCGAGGGTGTTAGAGGTAAGGGTAAGGGTAAGGTTTTTTGCGCGGTCGTTTACAACCACACTGTTGTACAATTATGTCCTGACTATCACTGTCTGTTATCATTGTATGTATGCAAATTGCTGTCAAATTCAAAATTCAAATAAAAAGATTTAAATTACAAGTCCCTGACTGTGTATCATATCTCATCATTTTATATACGTCTATCTGGTCTCCCCTCAACATTCAGCGTTTCCAAGGTGGCGCGATGGTAGAGTTGCTGCCTCACAGGGCCAGACACCCGGGTTTTGAACCTGACTACGGGCGCTGTCTGTACGGAGTTTGCATGTTCCCTCCCCGTGACCTGCGTGGGTTTTCTCCGGGATCTCCGGCTTCCCCCCACCACTCCAAAGACGTACAGGTTTCTCGGTTAATTGGCTGGGTATAATTGTAAATTGTGTGTGTGTGTAGGTTGCGTAAGTGTGCTGAGATTAAGGTTGCCAGTCCCATATTAGCCGGGACATCCCGTATACTGGGCTAAATTGGTTTGTCCCCAGACGGGACCCTCGCCCTTGTCCCCGTATTTGACCGCTTCTACCAGATGCTCTTGAACTTACGATGGGGGGTTACGTTCCGATAAAGCAAATCTCTCTCTATACCTATAAAAGTCTCATCTACTATGTGTGTGTGTGTGTGTGTGTATGTGATGTTGTAATTTAGGCAAAACGGTACACGGTAGCGCTTAAATGTTTACATATTCTGACACCACATTTCCCCCCTCCACGCAGTGATCAGGTTCACTTAAGATTTTATCCTATATTTCATTTTTTTTGGTGAATAAAATCACACGCAGATTCTTCAACCAGCTTCGATTGATGATGTCACAATGAGGTGGGGCAGGCGCCATGGCTCGGGTCATCACCGCGCCCCCCCCCCCCCCCCCCCCCCCCGCGCCGCCTCACTCTGGTCCTCAGGTCCACGCCCGCCCACGGCTCCGCCTCCCTCCCTCCCTCCCTCCCTCTCTCCCTCCCTCCCTTACAGACCAGCTGCTGATAAAGTTATTCAAGGCCATTCGCCAACTTCAGATTCCTGACAACAGCTCAGAAACCGCGGAGACTTCAACGCGCATAGTTCTGACCAAAAAGTTGCTCTCACGCCAATAGAATCGGACCAAAAGCCCTAAAATTATTCCTTCCACCCCACGACCCCCTCCCCTCCCCCCGCCCACAACCTCCCCCTCCCCACCCCCCCAAACATCCCCCACACCCCCCCTCCACCCACACGCCTCCCTGCCCCCCACACCCCTCCCCCGCGTTGTGTTGGGGTAACGGATTGAATTGGGGGATCGGGTGAGTGCTGGAATATTACGTTGGTGAGCAGACCCCAACGGGTTCCAGTTGTAAATCTAGACTTCGGAGCCTCGGAGGCTCGGCCGCGGGCCCAGTGGACGACAAAGTCGGGAGCTCGCAGGTCACAGGTTGGTGGCCTGATTCTCCAGAGCTCCCACAACTACAGCTGCGTCCGCTGGACTGGAGGGCGGCAGCTTCGGCAGCTTCGACCGCCCCGGGCCGCGGAGCTTGAACCGGCCTGTGCGCGGAGCTCAGATTCGGCCGCGGGACTTACCATCACCCGGCGGGGTCACAACATCAGAAGCCTGGATCACCTCAACGCAGAGGGAGAACAAGGAGGGAAGAGACAAGGACTTAAAGACTTTTGCCTCCATCACAGTGAGGAGGTGCCTGGTGAACTCACTGTGGTGGATGTTAAACTGTGTTTATTGTGTGTTTTGTTAATTTATTCTATGTAAATGACTGCAAGGCACGTAATTTCATTCAGACTTAAAGATAGCGGAGTCAGGGGATATGGGGCGAAGGCAGGAACGGGGTACTGATTGGGGTTGATCAGCCATGATCACAGTGAATGGCGGTGCTGGCTCGAAGGGGCGAATGGCCTACTCCTGCACCTGTTGTCTATTGACTATCGTCTGTTGTCCAAACTAAACTAAACTAAACTAAACTACACTAAACTAAACTAAAACATTCCAAGTGGCAGAAAGTAGTTGGAAGAGTGACTGAGATAACAAACTATGATGATATGAAGAGTTGCATTCGCATCACACGGTACTGTAGGTTTGGATGGATGGGGAGATGAAAACAGCTGTGACCCTTGTAAAAGAGTTTCATTTCGGGCCAGAGTTGAGCTGCTCGCCAACGTATCTCATTAGTCTGACGATTACTTAGTTAAATTCAAGTGGACAACCAATTTCGAGAAATGTGAAGTGAGTCATGATCTCTGCAGAAGACGGAGGGCTTGCGCCCTTTATTGTCTCCCGGGACAACAGAGACGCCTGCCAAACATTGTCGCCAAAGATTTAAAGAAGAACTGAACTCAAATCCCCATCTTAGATAGACGCAAAATGGTGGAGTAACTCAGCGGGACAGGCAGCATCTCTGGAGAGAAGGAATGGGTGACGCTTCGAGCCGAGACACCTTCTTCAGACTGAGAGTCAGGGGAGAGGGAGGCACAGAGATAAGGAAGGATAAGGTGTGAAAACAAGATATCAAATGAGATTCAAGATTCAAGATACAATTTATTTGTCATTTGGACCCCTTGAGGTCCAAACGAAATGCCGTTTCTGCAGCCATACATTACAAACAAATAGACCCAAGACACAAAATAATTTACATAAACATCCATCCCATCGCTGTGGTGGAAGGCCAAAAAAAATTATCTCTCCACTGCACTCCACCCCCCCCGATGTCAGAGTCAAAGTCCAAAAGCCCCCCGGCTGGCGATGGCGATTGTCCCGCGTCCATTAAAGCCCACGCCGGGTGATGCGATGGTCGCACACCCGGGTTCTTGGTGTTTAGAGCCCCTGGCGTGCGCTCGCAGATTCCCCGCGGCCATTCCAAGCCGCATGTGTAGGTTTACCAAGGTTAATTTCATTCCCCACGGGATGGCTGGACCGTCATATGCTGAAAGAATGGAGTAGCTGGGCTTGTATACTCTGGAGATTAGAAGGATGAGAGGGAATTTTATTGAAACGTGTAAGATTACTAATGGTTTGGAGACACTAAAGGCAGGAAACATGTTCCCGATGTTGGGAGTCCAGAACCAGGGGCCACAGTTTAAGAATAAGGAGTAAGCCATTTAGAACGGAGATGAGAAACACTTTTTCTCTAGAGAGTGGTGAGTCTGTGGAATTCTCTGCCTCAGAGGGCGGTGGAGGCCGGTTCTCTGGATGCTTTCAAGAGCGACCTAGATAGGGCTCTTTAAGATTAGTGGAGTCAGGGGATATGGGGCGAAGGCAGGAACGAGGTACTGATTGTGGATGGTACACAAAAAAGCGGGGAAAAACTCAGCAGGTGCAGGCAGCATCTGACAATGACTATTGAATTGACAATTAAATTGAATCAATGTACAATGACAATTAAATTGAATCTGAATCTGAATCTGAATCTATGGAGCGAAGGAAATAGGCAACGTTTCGTCCCGAAACGTTGCCTATTTCCTTCGCTCCATAGATGCTGCTGCACCGCTGATGTTTCTCCAGCATTTTTGTGTACCTTCGATTTTCAGGAACGGGGTACTGATTGGGGATGATCAGCCAGGATCACATCGAATTGCGGTGCTGCTCGAAGGGCCGAATGGCCTCTACTCCTGGCACCCATTGTCTATTGTCTATTGTCCAAAGATGTGCAGGTTTGCAGGTTCATTGGCTTTGGTATAACTGTAAATTGTCCTTAGTGTGGGTCGGGTAGTTTTAGTGTGCTGGGGGATCTCTGGTCCCCGGTGTGGACTCGATGGGCCGAAGGGCCTATTTTCACCCTACAACTCTAAACTAAAAAACTAATCCAAATGAAATCGTAAAACTACCAATTCAACGTACACTTCGGTGACACTGGAGGTGGTAGAAAATGTAGATGATGATGCCATTGGATAAGATAGAGAAAGCTTGCCCTCAGATTGGGAGAAAAAGTGAATGCAGGTGTGTGCAAGATTACAAAACAATGAGGCGAATTCAAGATTCAAGAGATCAATTTAATTGTCATTTGAACCCCTTGCGGTTCCAAATGAAATGTCCGTTTCTGCAGCCATACTTACAAACACATAGACCCAAGACACAACATCATTTACATCAACATCCATCAAACAATCGCTGTGATGGAAGCCAAAAAACTTATCTCTCCACCTGCACTCATACTCCCCCCACACTATGTCAGAGTCAAAGTCAAATCCCCCGTTGGCGATGGCGATTGTCCCAGCGGCCATTAAAAGCCACAAATATTCTACCATTTTCAGACGATTCCGATATACCTGGCAAAAAACTTCTTTAAAAATTGGACTCTATTGTTAATGATTTTATCTGGGATTATAATAATCATAGGAATAAGCAAAAGACACTTGTGTAAATCAAAAATAATGGAGGCTTGGTTTTACCTAACTTTTTGTTTTATTATTCTGGCAGTTTAATTTAAAAATATGAACTTCTGTTGGGAAAATAGACCAGCACCAGACTGGTTAAAAATGGAAAAGGAAGATTGTATGCCTTATGACATTGGTTCGATATTATTTGCTACGTCCCAAATTAAACACTAAAATTTACAGGGAAACCCTATAATATTTAGTGCTATAAAAATTTGGAAACAATTAAAAATACATTAAATTAGATAACTTATCTCTTTTCTCTTCCATCGTGCATAATTCATTGTTTAACCTTCATGTTTAGACGGGGGTTTTACACAATGAGAAAATTACTGGAATTAAAAATATGGGACACCTTTACAAGGAAGGCTCTTTTTTGACATTTCAGGAGTTGCAACAGTTTTATGGACTTCGAGGGAATGATTATTTCAGATATCTTCAACTTAGAAATTATGTTAAATCAAATTCTAAAAACTTTCGAAATAGAAACCCAGAGATTCTTGAAACGAATGTTGGAATAAGCATCCTAATACAGAAAATTAATATCTTTTATATATAATAATCATTATTAGACAGTGACATCCCTATGACGGACTTACACAGACAAGCATAGGACAAACAATTAAATTCAGGTAATAACGAAAGACACTTGGGAAGAAAGTCTAATCAACACATACATCAGTGTTCACTATAAACGCCAGCACTCTCTATACAATTTAACGTAAGACATAGGTTACATTCGCCAAAACAAAAATTACATAAAATTTTTCAAACATATCTCACCTATATGTGATAAATGTCAACATTCAGAACTACTTTATCGCCCATGTTTACAACTGTACAAAAATTAAAATTTTTGTCTTTGGTAAATATTTTTAGTATAATATCCCCCCCCCCAAAGTAACAAAACCAACAACTGAACCAAACTCAATTAATAATACTCTGAATCTTAGAACTAAATCAAACACTTAGAATAACACAAAAAACTTTATCGATTACAGTTTATAACAGGAAAAAAATTAATCCTAAAAATTTTGGCAAGCCCTAACGGCCCCCCACTCAGAATGTGTGAGTATAGCAATGACGGTAGACCTTAAACTTGCCAGAAATATACTTGCCCTGTTGGAACAAACAGGAATTATTCGTTGGAACATGGTCTCCTTTTATTGAGTACTTAAGGGTCAGAATAGTTCAGCACAGGAACCTGACTAGCACCCGGACTAAAGATTGGATTAAATACTACACTTTGGGAAGATATACGAACATATCTCGCATGATGTCTTTAAACTTAAACAAAACTTTTCCATTCTTCTTAATTAACCTTTTTCACTCCTCTCTTTTTTTATTTATTTATTTATTTTATTTATTTTTTTTTAATTTACACCTCTCTTTCCCTCTTCTTTCCCTCTATTTCACCTATCCTTTTTAAAAAAAAAAAAAATAAAAATAAATAAATAATAATCAATAAAAGCCACGCCGGGTGGTGCGCGGTTTCAGCACCCGGGTCTTGGTGTTGGAGCCCCCGGCGTGCGCAATATCCGCAGAGTCCCGCGGCCATTCCAAGCCGCGCGGGGCGGTGATGTCAGCCCCGCTCCAGAGCTCTTCTACCCCGCAACTCTGGCGGTGGAAGTCGCCGGTGCGGGAGCCCTAAAAAAGCGGTCTCCCTCCAGGGACCCGCGGGCTCCCGGTGCCGCCCGCCGCCAGACCCGCATTTGCAGCCTCCGAATCACTCCGAGGTCGGGCCGCAGCTCAGCCCGCTCCCACCACCGCACCACCCGCTCCGAACTCGGCCACTCCCGCGACGGTGAGGTGAGGTCGTCGGCACCAGAGCCCCCGCTCTTCTCCTGGTGGAGGCCGCTCCGCGTTGCAGCCCCAAGCGACAACGAGAACCTATCGAGAAAAGGTTGGGTCTCCCGTGCAGGGAGAGATTTAAAGTTACCCCCCCCCACCCACCCCACCCCCCACCCCCCCACACACACACACACCCCCACAAATATACCAAAACTACATAGAAACCTAGACAAAAAATATAAAAAACGCGGACGGGCTGCAAAGGCCTCTGCTGACGAGATTCGCCGCCGCCTACCTCCTGTGAATTATTTGACCTAGAATTATGACAGCAATTTACAATCGTAAATCTTAACAGGAAAAAACAACTTGCTCAGCTAAAGCAACGAAAGCTAACATTTATGTGGAAGGCGCTTCTATAAATCCAGAGATAATCTCGAGTATTGTTTAAGTCTGAAGAAGGGTTTCAGCCCGAGACGTTGCCTATTTCCTTCGCTCCATAGATGGCTCGCCCGCTGAGTTTCTCCAGCATTTTTTTTTGTCCATCTAGAGTATTGTGTTCAGTTTTGGGCACCATGTTTCCAGAAGAATGTTGTCAAGCTGGAAAATGCTGTCGGTACAGAGTTTGTACGATCTCCCCGGGCCCTAGTGGGTTTTCTCCGAGATCTTCGGTTTCCCCCCGCACTCCAAAGATTGGCTTGGTGTATGTGTAATAGAAACATAGAAACATAGAAAATAGGTACAGGAGGAGGCCATTCGGCCCTTTGAGCCAGCACCGCCATTCATTGTGATCATGGCTGATCGTCCCCTATCAATAACCCGTGCCTGCCTTCTCCCCATATCCCTTGACTCCACTAGCCCCTAGAGCTCTATCTAACTCTCTCTTAAATCCATCCAGTGACTTGGCCTCCACTGCCCTCTGTGGCAGGGAATTCCATAAATTCACAACTCTCTGGGTGAAAAAGTTTTTCTCACCTCAGTCTTAAATGGCCTCCCCTTTATTCTAAGACTGTGGCCCCCGGTTCTGGACTCGCCCAACATTGGGAACAATTTTCCTGAATCTAGCTTGTCCAGTCCTTTTATAATTTTATATGTTTCTATAAGATCACACCTCATCCTTGTAAACTCCAGTGAATACAAGCCTAGTCTTTTCAATCTTCCCTCATATGACAGGCCTCTGGAAAGGGTGCCGAGAATGTTTAAGGGCCATTCCCACTTGCACGACCTATTTTACTCGTGGACATTTGTCATCAGGCTAGAAAAACGCCCCGACCTACTTGATGCCACGAGTACCTACGACTGACATCACGACCTACCTACGACCTACCTATGACCTCGTGACGACCATGCTCCGAGTATGAGTCAAGGGCAAACTTGGCAGAGGTCGTGAATTCGGTTGTGAAAGTGGGACAGGCTGTTGCCAGGACTCGAGGGGCTGAGTTATAGGGAGAGGTTGAACAGCATAGGATTTGATTCCTTGGCGAGCAGGATGATGAGGGGTGATCTTACAGAGTTGTAGAAAGTCATAACAAGAATAGATTGGGTAGATGCACAGAGTCTCTTGCCCAGAGTAGAGGAATCGAGGACCAGAGGACATCGGTATAATGTCAGGGTGGAATTATTTAATAGGAATCTGAGGGGTAACTTTTTCACACAAAGAATGGTGAGTGTATGGAATGAACTGCCGGAGGAGGTAGTTGAGGCTGGGACTATCCCAATGTTTAAGAAACATTTAGACAGGTGCATGGGTAGGACAGGTTTAGAGGGATATGAGCCAAACGCGGGCAGGGGGGACTAGTGTAGATGGGAAAGGCGTGGATAGAGTGGATGTGGGGAGGATGTTTCAACTAGTGGGAGAGTCTAGGACTAAAGGTCACAGCCTCAGAATTAAAGGAGGAAGGAGATGAGGAGGAATTTCTTCAGTCAGGAGGTGGTGAATCTGTGGAATTCATTGCCATAGAAGGCTGTGGAGGCCACAAGTCAGTGGATAAATTTAAGGCAGAGATAGATAGATTCTTGATTAGTACGGGTGTCAGGGGTTATGGGGAGAAGGCAGGAGAATGGGGTGAAGAGATGAGGACAAATGTAAATTAAAAGAACATTGTACAAGGCGACCGACTGACTCAACAAGAGATCTTCAATAAAAGTTAACATTCCCATGATTTATTTCCCCTGAGATGCTGACACAAGACCGCAGTTGTCCTCCCCATCTTGTTTCCCTCCAATAAAAGGCATCTTATATAATCGGTAGGAATATATTTATTCAGCTTATCTCCATATAACCATATAACCATATACCAATTACAGCACGGAAACAGGCCATCTCGACCCTTCTAGTCCGCGCCGAACACGTATTCTCCCCTAGTCCCATATACCTGCGCTCAGACCATAACCCTCCATTCCTTTCTCGTCCATATAACTATCCAATTTATATTTAAATGATAAAAACGAACCTGCCTCCACCACCTTTTCTGGAAGCTCATTCCACACAGCTACCACTCTTTGTGTAGGAATCAAGACCTATGCTGTTCAACCTCTCCCTATAACTCAGCCCCTCGAGTCCTGGCAATTATCTCCCAGAGTATTTGCCAGTGTAACGCTGATATATGATGTGTACATCCCATTAATACATTCTGCCTCACAATGTGGGCACTTACGTTCTCAGCATTTCTCTCAAGAGGGCTTGTATATAAAAACAGGGATGTCATGTACACAAGGCCCTGGTCAGGCCGCATTTGGAATATTGTGGGCAATTCTGGGCGCCATGTTTGAGGAAGGATGTGCCGGGTCTGGAGAGGGCCCAGAGGAGGTTTACAAGAACGATCCCAGGGATGTGTGGGTTAGCCTATGATGAGCGTTTGTCGGCACTGGGCCTGTACTCGCTGGAGTTTAGAAGAATGAGGGAGGGACCTCGTTGAAACAGACTGAATAGAGAAAGGCCTGGATAGAGTGGATGTGGAGAGGATCTTTCCACTAGTGGGAGAGGCTAGGACTAGAGGTCGTAGCCTCAGAACTAAAGGACGTTCTTTTAGGAACGAGATGAGGTGAAATTTCTTCAGTCAGAGGGTGGTGAATCTGTGGAATTCTTTGTCACAGAAGGCTGTAGAGGCCAGTCAGAGATAGATAGATTCTTGATTAGTACGGGTGTCAGGGGTTATGGGGAGAAGGCAGGAGAATGGGGTTAGGAGGGTGAGATAGATCAGCCATGTTTGAATGGTGGGCCGAATGGCCTAATTCCCCTCCTATCACTTATGACCCTGTGACCTTATGGCAAGTTGGCCGGCGTGGGCAAGTTGGGCCGAAGGGCCTGTTTCCAGGTTATATGACAGTGTGACTCTAGGCGAGGGGCCAATATAGCACCAAGGATGATTGACACTGTGTGAGGTTAATCTCTCGGCTGCATGGAATCGCAAGAGGAGGAGAGGTTATGTTGTGGAACAGAGCAACATGCGGAGACAGAGCGGTCACGGTTGCTGCCTTACAGGGAACGCAGCGCCAAGGACCCGGGTTAGAAACATAGAAACATAGAAATTAGGTGCAGGAGTAGGCCATTCGGCTCTTCGAGCCTGCATCGTCATTTAATATGATCATGGCTGATCATCCAACTCAGTATCCCGTACCTGCCTTCTCTCCATACCCTCTGATCCCTTAGCCACAAGGGCCACATCTAACTCCCTCTTAAATATAGCCAATGAACTGGCCATCAACTACCTCTGTGGCGAGGAGCAGAGATTCACCCATCTCGGTGTGGGCTGAAGGGCCTGATTCAGCGCTGTATCTCCAGCTAACCTAAACAGAGAGGGGATGGGAGATGGTGCGGCAAGCTGTCACGGCAAGAGGAAGCAACGGTGTATTTGATGCCAGACTACAAAGTAAACTTTTTTATAATAATGCAACGTCTAAGCATCCTTATACTTCCCCCTTTTATTTATTTATTTATTTTTTGCTCTCCCTTTCTGTTCTTCTCTTTTTTTCTACACCTCTATAGGCTCTTTCTCTCTATCTATCTATCCACAAACTACCAATTGTCAACTTCTGGGGCCTACACATCACTACTTTCCTTAATCTCTTCATTTTTCTTCTTTTCTTGCGACTGTCATTTCTCTATTGTTAAATACAAAACAAGAATCTGAGGAAATCCGAGGAAGCACATTCTTGCCATAGAGGGAGTACAGAGAAGGTTCACCAGACTGATTCCTGGGATGTCAGGACTTTCATATGAAGAAAGACTGGATAGACTCGGCTTGTACTCGCTAGAATTTAGGAGATTGAGGGGGGATCTTATAGAAACTTACAAAATTCTTAAGGGGTTGGACACAGGCTAGATGCAGGAAGATTGTTCCCGATGTTGTGGAAGTCCAGAACAAGTGGTCACAGTTTAAGGATAAGGGGGAAATCGTTTAGGACCGAGATGAGAAAAACATTTTTCACACACAGAGAGTAGTGAATCTGTGGAATTCTCTGCCACAGAACGTAGTTGAGGCCAGTTCATTGGCTATATTTAAGAGGGAGTTAGATGTGGCCCTTGTGGCTAAAGGGATCAGGGAGTATGGAGAGAAGGCAGGTGCAGTATACTGAGTTGGATGATCAGCCATGATCATATTGAATGTATTATGCTATATGACACGGTTTATATGGTTGTACATTGCTTCTAATAAAAAAAATTTTTTTTTAAAACATGGCTGATCTATCTTTCCCTCTCAATCCCCATTCTCCTGCCTTCGCCCCATAATCCCTGCATTGGTACTTGTTTGTGTTTCTAGCCTAGCTTAGTTTACCTTAGTTTCTTGTCACGTGTACCGAGGTGACGTCAGTTTAGGTTAGACAATAGACTATAGGTGCAGGAGTAGGCCATTCGGCCCTTCAATCAACACCGCCATTCATGGCTGATCATCCCCAATCAGTACCCCGTTCCTGCCTTCTCCCCATATCCCCGGACTCCACTATCTTTAAGAGCCCTATTCAGATTCAGATTCAGATTCAGATTCAGATTCAATTTTAATTGTCATTGTCAGTGTACAGTACAGAGACAACGAAATCTAGCTCTTCATTGAAAGTATCCAGAGAACCGGCCTCCACCGCCCTCTGAAGCAGAGAATTCCACAGACTCACAACTATCTGTGTGAAAACGTGTTTCCTCATCTCCGTTCTAAATGGCTTACCCCTTATTCTCTATCTATGCCTTTGGAGGGATATGGACCAAATGCAGGCAGGTGGTTTTTGTGTAGATGGGACATGCTAGCCAATGTGGGCGTTGGGCCGAAGGTCCTGTTTCCACGCTGTATGACCATGAATATTGATCCAACTACCTTTGTAGCACTAACATTGAATATGGCTCCATTAACCTTGACCTTAATGGGCCTGTCCCACTTTTTAGGCTAGTGCAGGAGAATCTGCGCTTGCCACAAGGTCGCTGGTGGTCTCTGGCGAGTCCCCTTCATGGTCGCGAAGAGTTCCCGCATTCTGGGAACTAGTCGCGGCCTCAGTATGGCCACCGCAAAATTTTCAACATGTTGAAAATCTTTCTGCAACCAAAAATTGATCGCCATGGAGATAATCGATAATCCTGTAGTCGTACGTGTAGTTGTAGTGGGGTCACCATGTAGTTGTGGGTAGTTGAGGTAGTTTTAGTTAATCGCCTTTTCATTGGCTCATTGGGGAAGCGGTAGATTTCAGAATCAAAGATAACCGATAACGTTAAATGTCCACCAAACTTCACAGCTGTGTACCTCTGGCTTACTAAAAGTAGTCTGGCTCCTTAAAAGCTGTCTCCCCCATTTTTCCCCCCTTCTCCCCTTTTCCCTTCCCCCCCCCCCCTCTTTTACAGGACTTACCGTACGTACACTGTACTTTAGACGTCTTAATTACAGCGCCAACCTTCCTGTTCATCGCGGTGTGTGTCTGTATCACCTTGGCTTTGCACCGTGTGAATTTCAGACAGCGCTCCCCCGCTTGCCCTGGCCCCCGCCTTTGCGTTGTGTGTGTGTGTGTGTGTGTGTGTGTGTGTGTGTGTGTGTTCCACTCTGACAGTCTCTGTTCCAGTTCCCGGTTTTTCAGGCGAGTGCCGCAAACTTGACAGTCGCCGGCAGTCCGCTGAAAAATCACCGAAGTGGGACACGCCCATAACCATTCAAAGTGTTAAGGCAATTTTTCTTCATCTAAAGTATTCCTTACATTCCTTTAGACCATTCATTTCTCCAATGTCAACAGTCACGGCACAATTGCAAGTGCTGGCCACTAGAAGGCACCGTGGAGCCGTATGTTGAAGACTTTCTCTTTGGATCCATCTTGCGTCAGGAAAACATTTCGATTCATAACCTGGCGACAGGAAGTGTAAAAGATGATTTACCACGCATCAACAGCTGACAAATGGCATTCCGTTTGCAATAACAAACTGTAAAAATAAAATATTAATCACTCAGATAAACACTTCCTTAGGTATTTAGTTCATCTTCTCCAGGAGTTGTACAGCATGGAAACAGGCCAATACTGAGGACCCACCACACTAATACTAATTCTTCCAAGAGGAACGAGAGTGATATAGAGAGATATGGATAAGCAAAAAAGTAACGATGACAAAGGAGCGAGCTAGGTGAAAGCTGTGAGCTAGGTGAAAATGAGTTATAGACAATGCGACTCAACAAGACGACTTTGGACCTTAGTAAGCCATTTAGAACGGAGATGAGGAAACACTTTTTCTCACACAGTGGTGAATCTGTGGAATTCTCTGCCCCACCGTGTCTGCCCCGACCAGCGGTCCCCGCACGTCAAAACAATCCGACACACACTACAATGTTCCCAATGTTGGGCGAGTCCAGAACCAGGGGCCACAGTCTTAGAATAAACGGGAGGCCATTTAAGACTGAGGTGAGAAAAAACGTTTTCACCCAGAGAGTTGTGAATTTATGGAATTCCCTGCCACAGAGGGCAGTGGAGGCCAAATCACTGGATGGATTTAAGAGAGAGTTAGATAGAGCTCTAGGGACTAGTGGAGTCAAGGGATATGGGGAGAAGGCAGGCACGGGTTATTGATTGGGGACGATCAGCCATGATCACAATGAATGGCGGTGCTGGCTCGAAGGGCCAAATGGCCTCCTCCTGCACCTATTTTCTATGTTTCTATGTTTCTATGTTTCTATTACACATACACCAAGCCAATCAACCTACATACCTGTACGTCTTTGGAGTGCGGGAGGAAACCGAAGATCTCGGAGAAAACCCACTAGGGTCCGGGGAGGACGTGCAAACTCTGTACCGACAGCACCCGAAGTCGGGATCGAACCCGGGTCTCCGGCGCTGCAAGCGCTGTAAGGCAGCGACTCTACCGCTGCGCCACCGTGACCGCCCTGTCCCGATGCCTCTTCCATTGTCTCAGTCCAGGACCCCCAGCAGTCATTTCCGGGCTTGTGAGGGAGGGATGGATCAGGCGTGATTGAATGGCGGAGCAGACCTTATGGGCCGAATGGCTATCACTTATCACCTTATGACCTATTCCTTTTCTCCAGAGATGCTGCCTGACCCGTTGAGTTACTCCAGCTTTTTGTGTCTATCCCAGGATGTCGTTATTGTGGAAAGAATGCAGAGACAATTAACAAGCTTTACGAGATCTATATCTGCCCTGATAGATGTGGGCTATAGGCACATAGTCTGGGGTACAAAAACATTCCCTCTCTCTGGATACAGATGGAAGGATTTCTGCTACTGTTTAGCAAGGGTAGTTTCAGTTTAGTTTATTGTCACGTGTACTGAGGTGCAGTGAATGCCTTTTTGTTGCGTGCTATCCAGTCAGCGGAAACACAATACATGATTACAATCGAGCCATTTACAGTGTACAGATACATGATAAGGGAATCAGAATCAAAATGGTTTATTGTCATTTAAACATAAGTTCAAATGAAATTACGTTTCTGCGGTAAAAAACAACAACACACAATTAACACAATTCCACACAAACATCCATCACAGTGAATCCCCAAACACCTCCTCACTGTGATGGAAGGCAAAGTCTTGTCTCTTCCCCGTTCTCTGTGCCCATTCCTCTCCCGCAGTCAAGCAGCCAAATTGCTGCATCGAGCTGATCAAGGCTCCTGATGTTAGATGTTAGAGCCCCCCCGGCAGGCGCTGGTAAGTCCCGCGGCCGTTTAAGCCGCTCCGGGCGATGTAAGGCCCCGCTCCGGGTCGATTTAACCCCCTCGATTGGGCGGGAGAAGTGGCCGTTGCGGGAGCTCCGGAAAGCGGTCTCCCACCAGGGACCCGCGAGCTCCCAATGTTACCATCCACCGGGCCTGCAGCCGGAGCCTCCGGGCTCCGAAGTCGGGTCGCAGCCACGAGCCACCACAGCGCTCCGCACACCGCACTCCGAAGTCGGCCAGCTACGCGATGGTGAGTCCGCAGGCTATGCAACTGGAGCCCCAGTTCAATTCCGGTTGGAGGTTGCTGCCGGCTCCTTGATGTTAGGCCCAACGACAACGGAGACTCGACAAGGAAATGTCGGGTCCCTGTACAGGACAGAGTCTAAAATCCCCCGCCCCCCACATAATACACAGCTAAAAATAGTATATAAACTAAAACCAAAACATCCACTTAACAAGACAAAAGAAAAAAAAGACAGACGGGCTGCTGAGGCTGCTGCCGACAGGCGCCACCATCTTGTCTAATAACGTTTCGTGCAAAATAGTCTGATCAAGGATAGTCTGAGAGAATACAAAAATACTGCAGAAACTCAGTGGATGAGGCAGCATCTATGGAGCGAAGGAATAGGTGAAGTTTCGGGTCGAGACTTTTCTTCAGTCCGAGGGTCACCAATGAGGTAGATAGTAGTTCAGCACTGCTCTCTGGTTGTGGTAGGATGGTTCAGTTGCCTGATAACAGCCGGGAAGAAACTGTCCCTGAATCTGGAGGTGTGCGTTTTCACACTTCTGTACATTTTGCCCGATGGGAGAGGGGAGAAGAGGGAGTGGCCGGGGTGTGACTGGTCCTTGATGATGCTGCTGGCCTTGCCGAGGCAGCGTGAGGTGTGAATGGACTCAATGGAAGGGAGGTTGGTTCGTGCGATGGTCTGGGCTGCGTCCACAATCCGCGGCAACTTCCCGTAGGCCTTGGACGGAGCGGTTCCCAAAGCAACACTGCGGGATCAGTGCTTCCAGCTGCAATCCGCGCAGTTTCTCCGTCCGCGTGGTCTTGCCAAGAAGATTAAAGATCATAGTGTTACTTACTTCCTCTAATCTACAGGGATAAACACATACAGCTGTGATGCTTAAGGGCGGTGTGCGAGCTGGCAGGACCTTCCTTGTGAAATGGATACATTGATATGCAAGGCGCTGCTTCTCTTTAATTCTCCTGCCAGGTTTTTTGATGGAACGGGATTGAAGAGATGGGAGCAATTCTCCCTCACAGCGGAGAAGCCACAGAAGGCAGCTTCTGTACAAAGGTGGATTAATCATGGGCCAAACTAGCAGGATGGGCTTGAATGTGTCTGATGGAATGATTTGCTGCCAATTCCTAGGTTGTTTATATGAGGAAGAGCACCTCATATTTCGCTTGGGCAGCTGACGACACAGGCTTGTAGGTTAATTGGCTTGGGTAAAATTGCTTGGGTCTACTCAGAGATCTTCGGTTGCCTCCCACACTCCAAAGACGTGCAGGTTTGTAGGTTAATAGGCTTGGCAAAATTGCAAATTGTTCGCAGTGGGCGCAGTATAGTGTTGGCGTGCACGGACGCGGTGGGCCGAAGGGCCTGTTTCCGCGCTGTATCTCTAAACGGTGGCGCAGCGGTAGAGTTGCTGCCTTACAGCGCCAGAGACCCGGGTTCGATCCCGACGACGGGTGCTGTCTGTATGGTGTTTGTACATGTGTAGGAAAGAACTGCAGATGCTGGTTTAAATCGAAGGCAGACACAAAATGCTGGAGTAACTCAGCGGGACTGGCAGCATCTCCGGAGAGAAGGAATGGGTGACGTTTCGGGTCGAGAACCTTCTTCAGACTGAAGTACCAGTGTTTGTACGTTCTCCCCGTGACCATGTGGGTTTTCTCCGGGCGCTCCGGTTTCCTCTCGCACTCCAAAGTCTTTTGTAGATCAATTAACTTGGCAAAATTGTAAATTGTCCCCCTGTGTGTGTGTGTGTAGGTTAATGTGCGGGGATCGCGGGTCGGTACGGACTCGGTGGGCCGAAGGGCCTGTTTCC
Organism: Leucoraja erinaceus; assembly: GCF_028641065.1. Classification (NCBI taxonomy): domain Eukaryota; kingdom Metazoa; phylum Chordata; class Chondrichthyes; order Rajiformes; family Rajidae; genus Leucoraja; species Leucoraja erinaceus. The sequence goes on from NW_026575495.1 coordinate 64,583, forward strand.
GCACTGCATCTCCAAACGAAACTAAACTAGTGGTTTAAATATTGACTTCTCTAACTTCAAGTAACTTCAAGTGGGCGGTGCGACTCTCGTCAGCAGCGGCCTCTGCAGTCCGTTTGTCTTTTTATTATTTTTGTCTCGTTTCTATGTAGTTTTTATTTATTTTTTGTCGGGGTATGTGTGTGTGGGGGGGGGGGGGGGGGTGGAAACTTTAAAATCTTTCCCCTGCACGGGAGACCCGACCTTTTCTTTGTCGGGTCTCCGTTGTCGTTGGGGCTGCAACGTGGAGCGGCCTCCAACAGGAACGACCTGGGGCTCCAGTTGCGGAGCTGCGGTCCTACTCACCGTCACGGGACTGGGCTGAGTCCGGAGCGGGTGGAGCGGTGGTGGAGCACTGCTGCGACCCGACCCCCGGAGATTCGAAGGCTGCAACTGCGGGTCTGGCGGACGGCAACACCGGGAGCCCGCGGGTCCCTGGTGGGAGACCGCTTTTCGGGGCTTCCGCGGCGGCGACTTCTCCCGCCCGAGTTGCGCGACCTTGCATAGCACCTGGAGCGGGGCTATGATGGATGTTTGTGTAGCTGTGTTGTGTCTTGGATCTTTTTCGTTTTGTAATGTATGGCTGCAGAAACGACATTTCGTTTGGACCTCAATGGGGTCCAAATGACAAATAAATTGTATTGTGTGTGTGTGTGTGTGTGTGTGTAACGCTTGCAGCCACACCCCTCCCCCCCTTCCCCACCCAAGTCCTGGTACTAGGTTCAAAGTCGTCTTGTTGAGTCTCGTTGTCTGTAACTCGTTTTCACCTAGCTCACAGCTAACAATGGCCTTTCCTTTATCATCGTTACTTTCTCGCACGTCTTTCATTCAATCACTTGTTCTGTCTCTCTCTACATCACCGTCGATATCTTTCCTTTCCCTCTCCCCTGACCCCAAGTCCGAAGAAGGGTCTCGACCCGAAACATCACCCATCCCTTCTCTCCAGAGACGCTGCCTGTCCCGCTGAGTTACGCCTGCATTTTGTGTGTAAGAAATATGTTTTCCTTTGAAGAGGGATGGAACTGATTGTGTGTGTGGGGAGTGACAGCAGATGCTGGTTTAAACCAAAGACAGACACAGGAAGCTGGAGTAATGGGTCGGGCAGCATCTCTTGAGAGAAGGAATGGGTGACGTTTTGTGTCGAACTGATTGAGCTATATCTAGTGTATGGTACTGTTGTTGGTCAGATCAACGCCAGAGTGGGTGACTCTTTGATATCGGTGAAATATAATAATTTCCATGTGCTTGGGTTACTTGAGCCTTATTTATTCTCCTCATTTTAGCTAGTGTAACAAAGGTTTATGACCACTTTAGTTGAAAGTGCAGCTAATGTTCCGTTCAGTTCTGTTAGGTTCAGTTGAGTTTATTGCAACGTGTACCGAGGTACAGTGAAAAGCTTTTGTTGCGTGCCATCCAGTCAGCGGAAAGACAACACGTGATTACAATCGAGCCGTTCGTAGTGTAGATATACATGATAAGGGAATAACATTTAGTGCAAGGTAAAGCCTGTAAAGTCCGATCAAGGATAGTCCGAGAGTCACCAATGAGGTAGATAGTAGTTCAGCACTGCTCTCTGGTAGTGGTAGGATGGTTCAGTTGCCTGATAACAGCTGGGAAGAAACTGTCCCTGAATCTGGAGGTGTGCGTTTTCACACTTCTGTACCTTTTGCCCGATGGGAGAGGGGAGAAGAGGGAGTGGCCGGGGTGCGACTGGTCCTTGATGATGCTGCTGGCCTTGCCGAGGCAGCGCGAGGTGTAGATGGAGTCAATGGAAGGGAGGTTGTAGTCTAAAGGTTATTTCGATATCAAAGACTCACCCACTCTGGCGTTGATCCGATCTACAACAGTAACATACACAGCTCAACCAGTTTAACTCAAAACGTCACCTATTCCTTTTCTCCAGAGATGCTGCCTGATAGAATCATAGAGTGATACAGTGTGGAAACAGGCTCTTCAGGCCAACGTCCACACCAGCCAACATGTCCCAGCTAAACTAGTCCCACTTGCCTGCATATGGTCCATGAACCTCCAAACCTGTCCTATCCATGTACCTGTCTAACTGTTCCATAAATGTTGGGATAGTCCCAGCCTCAACTATCTCATGTGGCAGCTTGTTCCATACACCCACCACCCTCTGTGTGAAAAAGTTACCCCTCAGATTCCTATTAAATCTTTTCCCCTTCACCTTGAACCCGTGTCCTCTGGTCCTCGATTCCCCTACTCTGGGCAACAGATTCTGTGCATCTACCCTCTCATGACTTTATAGGTCTCTATAAGATTACCCCAGATACTCCTGCGCTCCAAGGAATACAGCTCTGCGCACTGATATTACCCAGTGACCATGTAAACGTGGCTCATTTTGCAATGTCTCAGTGTTCCCAGTTCCACAACCCCATTGATAGAGGACAAAGTTATATGTTCAATAAGGTCCATTACAACTATCTGGCTCGTTGGTCTAGGGGTATGATTCTCGCTTTGGGTGCGAGAGGTCCCGGGTTCAAATCCCGGACGAGCCCTCATTTTAATGTGGCGCAGCGGTAGAGTTGCTGCCTCACAGTGCCATAGACCCGGGTTTGATCCTGACTACGGGTGCTGTCTGTACGGAGTTTGTATGTTGTGTGGGTTTTGTTATTGTAAATCATCCCTGGTGTGTTGGATAGTGTTAGTATGCGGGGATAGCTGGTCGGCAGGGACTCATAACAAGAGGATTTCAGTATAGGAGTAAACAGGTTCTTCTGCAGCTGTATAGGGCTCTGGTGAGACCACATCTGGAGTATTGTGTACAGTTTTGGTCTCCTAATTTGAGGAAGGACATCCTTGTGATTGAGGCAGTGCAGCGTAGGTTCACCAGATTGATCTCTGGGATGGCGGGACTGTCATATGAGGAAAGATTGAAAAGACTAGGCTTGTATTCACTGGAGTTTAGAAGGATGAGGGGATATCTTATAGAAACATTATAAAATTATAAAAGGACTGGACAAGCTAGATGCAGGAAGAATGTTCCCAATGTTGGGCAAGTCCAGAACCAGGGGCCACACAGTCTTAGAATAAAGGGGAGGTCATTTAAGACTGAGGTGAGAAAAAACGTTTTCACCCAGAAAGTTGTGAATTTATGGAATTCCCTGCCACAGAGGGCAGTGGAGGCCAAGTCACTGGATGGATTTAAGAGAGAGTTAGATAGAGCTCTAGGGGCTAGTGGAGTCAAGGGATATGGGGAGAAGGCAGGCATGGGTTATTGATAGGGGACGATCAGCCATGATCACAATGAATGGCGGAGCTGCCTCGAAGGGTCGAATGGCCTCCTCCTGCAACTATTTTCTATGTTTCTATATCATGTACCTGTACACCGTGAACGGCTGGATTGTAAACATGTATTGTCTTTCCGCTGACAGGTTAGCACGCAGCAACTGTAACTCGGTACACGTGACAACGTTCTCCCCGTGCCTGCGTGGGTTTTCACCCGCACTTGGGTTCGTGCATTCTCCGTGGATTGTCACCTTGTTGTGGTGGAGAAGCTCGTGTGGACCTGAGATCCTGAGAGCGATGCCGTCTGGAGCTACGCTCCTGGTAGGGCCACCCATGGCGGTAAGGTCGAGGGGGAGGTCTCTGACAAAGAGCAATCCAACCAAGACCTCAACGGTGGAACAGGCGGAGGACGATGGCTGACCTTAGTGGAGCTAACGTCACAACGGCTGGGATGGCGGATCCATTGAGCCATAGAGGGTACGTGCTTTAAGAGCTATATTTAAGAGGGAGTTAGATGTGGCCCTTGTGGCTAAGGGGATCAGGGGGTGTGGAGAGAAGGCAGGTACAGGATACTGAGTTGGATGATCAGCCATGATCATATTGAATGGCGGTGAAGGCTCGAAGGGCCGAATGGCCTACTCCTGCACATATTGTCTATGTTTCTATGTTTCTATGTTTAATGAGGATGATTTGTTTTCTTTCCCTGATCAGATATTTGTTTAAATTATTGGGTGAGGATCAAATTGTTAATTTGCAAGCAGAGAGAAATAATCTCAATATTCATTTCCAACAGAGTTTTTATCCATTTAATATTTCTATTCTTAAATACAAGATTAATTATTGAGGGGAATGAACGTCAGGAGGGAAATGTATTCACTGTTTAGGGTGATGTCACATTATTTATTCAAGTGATTGGGCAAGGAACAGATTTATCATGTCAAAGACATTTATTTATCAAGAGGATCCATTTTTTTTTAGTCAGGAAAATTAATTTGTTATTTACAACAATGACAATATATCTTCATTTAGATGGGACTGCAGCGACTCATTTAATGCAATCCATCTTTGATTTATTAATCGCAACCAAATGGTTTTATTTAGTTTAGTTTAAGAGATACAGCGCGGAAACAGGCCCTTCGGCCCACCGAGTCCGTGCCGACCAGCGATCCCCGCACATTAACACTGTCCTATACACACCAGGGACAGTTTTTACATTTACCACCAAGCCAATTAACCTACAAACCTGTTCAAGAAGGAACTGCAGATGCTGGAAGATCGAAGGTACACAAAATTGCTGGAGAAACTCAGCGGGTGCAGCAGCATCTATGGAGCGAAGGAAATAGGCGACGGTTCGGGCAGAAACCCTTCTTCAACCTACAAACCTGCACGTCTTTGGAGTGTGGGAGGAAACCGAAGATCTCTGAGAGGATCTGTGGGAAATCCAACACAGGCCATGGTGAGAACGTGCAAACTCCGTACAGACAGCACCCGTAGTCCGGATCGATCCCAGGTCTCTTTCTTTTCTTTTAAAATCTTTTGATTGGTTTTTTTTCACCAAAAACAAAACAAAAATAAAACATAAAAAACAGAGCAAAAAGAATAATGATGAACAGAACAATGATATTGCTACATAGGGATCAGGATTACATTAATACCAGGTATAACCTAAATACGAGACCAGTGTCAAAATACGCATTGAATAAAGACCTCCCGGTCTCTATGTAAATATACTTAAATCTTTAAAAGGGAACATAAATGTTAAAAAAAAAACCCCACAAGGATAAAAAGACAAAAAGAAAAAATGAAAAAACAAAACCCTCCTAAACTAAAGAAAAAAAAAGAAAAAATATAATAATAATAAACTAGGAATAAAAATAAAATAAATAAAATAACAAAACAGAATCTGAACTGAGAATTTCAACAATTTGTCGTCAAATCCCGGGTCTCCGGTGCTGCGAGCGCTATACGGCGGCAATTTCCCCGCTGTGTCACCGTGCCGCCCGAGATTTCCACATTGGTGTCTCTCTCGGTTATTTTGAACGAATCTATAGAGTTTGACGGCACTGGGCATGCACTCGCTGGAGTTTAGAAGGATGAGAGGGCACCTTCATTGAAACGTACAGAATAGTGAAAGGCCTGGATAGAGTGGATGTGGAGAGGATGTTTCCACTAGTGGGAGAGTCTAGGACCAGAGGTCACAGCCTCAGAATTAAAGGATGTTCCTTTAGCAAGATGAAGAGGAATTTCTTTAGTCAGAGGGTGGTGAATCTGTGGAATTCTTTGCCACAGGAGGCTGGGGAGGCTGTCAATTAATATTTTTAAGGCAGAGATGGATAGATTTTTGATTAGTACGGGTGTCAGGGAGGCAGGAGAAAAAGGGGGAGATGTGGATCAGTCTTGATTGAATTACTTGATGGGCCGAATGGCCTAATTCTCCTCCTATCACCCATCATTTATGAAGTTATACAGTGTGGAAACAGGCCCCTCGGTCAAACTTGCCCAGGCTGACTAACATGTCCCATCTACAGCAGTCTCACCAGCCTTTGGCCCAAATCCCTCCAAACCTGATTGATCTAAATATTTCTTAAACATTGCCACAGTCCCTACCTCAACTACCCCTTCCAGCGGCTCGTTCCATACACCCACCACCCTTTGTTTTCAAACGTTACCTCTCAGGTTCCTACAATGTTAAATCTTTCCGCCCTCATCTTAGACCAATGTCCTTTAATTCTCAATTCACCTACTTTGGGCAAAAAGACTCTGTGCAGTTTACCCGGTCAATTCCATTCATGATAGACAGAATATGCTAGAGTAACTCAGCGGGACAGGCAGCATCTATGGACAGAAGGATTAGATGACGTTTCGGCTCGAGACCCTTCCTCAGTCATGATCCTCTCATGATTTTATACACCTCTATGAGATTCACCTGCACTCTACGGAATAACCAATAACCATATAACCATATAACAATTACAGCGCGGAAACAGGCCATCTCGGCCCTACAAGTCCACGCCGAACAACTTTTTTTTCCCTTTGTCCCACCTGCCTGCACTCATACCATAACCCTCCATTCCCTTCTCATCCATATGCCTAGCCAATTTATTTTTAAATGATACCAACGAACCTGCCTCCACCACTTCCACTGGGAGCTCATTCCACACCGCTACCACTCTCTGAGTAAAGAAGTTCCCCCTCATGTTACCCCTAAACTTCTGTCCCTTAATTCTGAAGTCATGTCCTCTTGTTTGAATCTTCCCTATTCTCAAAGGGAAAAGCTTGTCCACATCAACTCTGTCTATCCCTCTCATCCTTTGTAAAGACCTCTATCAAGTCCCCCCTTAACCTTCTGCACTCCAGAGAATATAAACCTAACTTATTCAACCTTTCTCTGTAACTTAGTTGTTGAAACCCAGGCAACATTCTACTAAATCTCCTCTGTACTCTCTCTATTTTGTTGACATCCTTCGTATAATTGGGCGACCAAAATTGTACACCATACTCCAGATTTGGTCTCACCAATGCCTTGAACAATTTTAACAGTACATCCCAGCTTCTATACTCGAATAGTCCTAGCCTGCCAGACCCCTTCCTCTAGCTCAGACCCCTCAAGTCCTGGCAACATCCTCGTAAATCTTCTCTGCACCCTTTCCAACTTGACAACTTGTCGTTCCTATAACACGGCGCCCAGAACCAAACACAATACTCCTAAATGCGTCCTCACCAACATCTTATACAACTGCAACATGGCCTCCCAACTTCTACACTCAATACTCTGACTGATGAAGGCCATTGTGCCAGGAGCCTTTTTTGACCACCCTATCTACCTGCGACTCGAACTTCAAGGAACCATGTACCTGCTCTACAACACTCTCCAGAGGCTTACCATTCACTGTGTAGGCCCTGTGTTTAAGAAGGAACTGCAGATGCTGGAAAATCGAAGGTACACAAAAATGCTGGAGAGACTCAGCGGGTGCAGCAGCATCTATGCAGCGAAGGAAATAGGCAACGTTTCGGGACGAAACCCTTCCGGGTTTCGGCCCGAAACGTTACCTATTTCCTTTGAGTTTCGGCCCGAAACGTTGCCTATTTCCTTCGCTCCATAGATGCTGCTGCACCCGCTGAGTTTCTCCAGCGTTTTTTGTCTACTGTGTAGGCACTGCCCATCTTAAACTCACAAAATGCAACACCTCACATTTCTCTCTGTTAAATTCCATGCAATTCAAATTGATCTTGCTGCAATTTTGGACATGCATCTTCACCATCTGCATAACCACGCACCTTTGTATCATCTGCAAACTCGCTAATCTTGCCCTGTATGTTCTCGTCCATATCAAGTCAAAATTGTAAAGGGCCTGTCCCACTGTACGAGGTAATTCGGGAGTTCTCCCCCGAGTTTTCCCCTGATTTGAACTCGGAGAATGTCCGTAGCGGGTCCGTAGGAGTTCGTGGACGTCCCGTAGCGGCTCGTACGAGTAACGGTAGGTACTCGGGAAATCCGGTAAACTCGTGACGTTTTTTCCAACACTGTGAAAAATGTTCACGGGTAAAAAAATGCTCGTGTTGAAAAAAATGGTTACTTTTTACTCGTAAGGGCCGCTACGGGACATCCACGAACTCCTAGGGACCCGCTACGGACATTCTCCGAGTTCGAATCAGGGGAAAACTCGGGAGAACTCCTGAATTACCTCGTACAGTGGGACAGGGGCTTAAGGTGGGAGAGGGGGGACATATATAAAGGAGACATTTTGATAGAGATGAAGGCAGGAAGTGAGTGTGATATACATCTCTGCAGTGAAACATTGGAAGGAATGATTAGTTTAGTTTAGTTTAGTTTAGTTTAGTCTAGTCTAGTCTAGTCTAGTCTAGTTTAGTTTAGTTTAGTTTAGTTTAGTTTAGTTTAGTTTAGTCTAGTTTAGTTTAGTTTAGTCTAGTCTAGTCTAGTCTAGTCTAGTCTAGTTTAGTTTAGTTTAGTTTAGTTTAGTCTAGTCTAGTCTAGTCTAGTCTAGTCTAGTTTAGTTTAGTTTAGTTGAGTTTGGTTGAGTTTAATTTAGAGACACAGCGCAGAAACAGGCCCTTCGGCCCATCAGGTCCGCGCCGACCAGCGATCCCCGCACACTAACACAATCCTACACCCACCAGGGACAATTTTTACATTTACCGAGCCAATTCACCTACAAACCCTGCACGTCTTTGGAGTGTGGGAGCAAACCGAAGATCTCGGAGAAAACCCATGCGGGTCACGGAGAGAACGTGCAAACTCCGTACAGACAGCGCCCGTAGTCGCGATGGAACGCTGGTCTCCGGCGCTGCATTCGCTGTAAGGCGGAAACTCTACCGCTGTGCCACCATCACCGCCCTAAGTAACAACTGGAATGTCGTGTAGACTTCCAGTCACGGAACATTAATGAAGGTTACACAAAAAAGCTGGAGAAACTCAGCGGGTGCAGCAGCATCTATGGAGCGAAGGAAATAGGCAACGTTTCGGGCTTTTGTGTAACCTTCGATTCTCCAGCATCTGCAGTTCCTTCTTAAACACGGAACATTAATGTGCTTGCTATTAAAGGAAAATGGAAAGGAGAAGCCAGATGATTAAGGGGATGAAGAAAGTGGCTTATGTGGTGCTATTATGTAGATTGGACATGTTCGTAGTGTTAGAGAAAATGTTAATGGTGATATGATTGCTGTTTTAGGGATTAGAAAGGCACAAGATAATGCTGAGCGTGATGGCTTGTTTAGTTTAGTTGAGTTTAGAAACACAGCAAGGAAACGGGCCCTACAGCCCACTGAGTCCGTGCCGACCAGCGATCCCCGCACGCTAACACTACCCTACACACACTGGGGGCACTGTGCACATTTACCACGACAATGAACCTACAAACCTGTACGTCTTTGGAGTGCGGGAGGAAGCCCGAGCACCCGGAGGAAACCCACGTGGTCACGGGGAGAACGTGCACACTCCGTACAGACAGCAGCCGTTGTCAGGATCGAACCCTGGTCTCTGGTGCTGTGTGGTAACAACTCTACCGCTGTGACAACATGTCACCAAGGTTGCATTCATGCAGGGTCTTTTAGAAACATAGAAACATAGAAATTAGGTGCAGGAGTAGGCCATTCGGCCCTTCGAGCCTGCACCGCCATTCAATATGATCATGGCTGATCATCCAACTCAGTATCCTGTACCTGCCTTCTCTCCATACCCCCTGATCCCACAAGGGCCACATCTAACTAACTCTTAAATATAGCCAATGAACTGCCCTCAACTACTTTCTGTGGCAGAGAATTCCACAGATTCACCACTCTGTGTGAATTTTTTTTTCTCATCTCGGTCCTAAAAGACTTCCCCCTTATCCTTAAACTGTGACCCCTTGTTCTGGACTTCCCCAACATCGGGAACCATCTTCCTGCATCTAGCCTGTCCAACCCCATAAGTATTTTGTGAGTTTCTATAAGATCCCCCCTCAATCTTCTAAATTCTAGCGAGTACAAGCCGAGTCTATCCAGTCTTTCTTCATATGAAAGTCCTGGCATCCCAGGAATGAGTCTGGTGAACCTTCTCTGTACTCCCTATATGGCAATAATGTCCTTCCTCAGATTTGGAGACCAAAACTGTACGCAATACTCCAGGTGTGGTCTCACCAAGACCCTGTACAACTGCAGTACAACCTCCCTGCTCCTAGACTCAAATCCTTTTGCTATGAATGGTTAGCACACAAACAAAAGTTCTTCACTGTACCTTGCCGCACGAGATAATAATAAAACTATAGCAGGCTCTAAGTAAAGAGCTGCAGATGACAGAAGCCTGACATAAAAATGGAAAATGCTGGAGATACTCAGCAGGTCAGGCAGCATCTGTGGAGAGAGAAACAGAGTCATTGGGAACTGCACCATTGACAGTGTGATTTGCTCCCTAGATGCTGCCTGACAAATCCCGGCATTTTCTGAAGCCAAGCATTGTATCGGTGGCAGGTTACACAAAAAAGCTGGAGAAACTCAGCGGGTGCAGCAGCATCTATGGAGCGAAGGAAATAGGCAACGTTTCGGGCCGAAACCCGGAAGGGTTTCGGCCCGAAACGTTGCCTATTTCCTATAGTGGAGATGGTTCAACTCTTTGCATGGAGCGAAGGAAATAGGCAACGTTTCGGGCCGAAACCCTTCTTCAGACATTGTATCGGTGGCAGATTAGTTTAGTTTAGATTAGAGATTCAGCGCGGAAACAGGCCCTTCGACCCATCGTGTCCGTGCCGACCAGCGATCCCCGCACACTAACACTATCCTACACGCACAGGGACATTTGACAATGTTACCCAGCTGATTAAACAACATACATGTGGGTCTTTGGAGTGTGGGGTGAAACCGGAGCTCCCGGAGAAAACCCACGCAGTCACAGGGAGAAGGTGCGAACTCCGTACAGACAGCACCCGCAGTCAATAGACAATAGACAATAGGTGCAAGAGTAGAGGCCATTCGGCCCTTCTAGCCAGCACCGCCATTCAATATGAACATGGCTGATCATCCACAATCAGTACCCCGTTCCTGCCTTCTCCCCATATCCCCTGACTCCACTATCTTTAAGAGCCCTATCTAGCTCTCCCTTGAAAGTATCCAGAGAACCGGCCTCCACCGCCCTCTGAGGCAGAGAATTCCACAGACTCACAACTCTCTGTGAGAAAAAGTGTTTCCTCGTCTCCGTTCTAAATGGCTTACCCCTATTCTTAAACTGTGTGGCCCCTGGTTCTGGACTCCCTCAACATCGGGAACATGTTTCCTGCCTCTAGCGTGTCCAAACCCTTAACAATCTTATATGTTTCAATGAGATACCCTCTTGTCCTTCTAAACTCCAGAGTATACAAGCCCAGCTGCTCCATTCTCTCAGCATATGACAGTCCCGCCATCCCGGGAATTAACCTTGTGAACCTACGCTGCACTCCCTCAATAGCAAGAATGTCCTTCCTCAAATTAGGGGACCAAAACTGCACACAATACTCCAGGTGTGGTCTCACTAGGGCCCTGTACAACTGGGCTCCTATATTCGATTCCTCTTATTATAATAATAATAATAATAATAATAATAAATTTTATTTATGGGCGCCTTTCAAGAGTCTCAAGGACACCTTACAAAAATTTAGCAGGTAGAGGAAAAACATGTAAGGGGAATGAAATAAATAGTAGAGACATGACTTGTACACAAAGTAAAGACAGAATTCAATACAAAACACAATATGAGGCAATTAATGCACAGATGAAAAGGGAGGGGGACGTGGGGCTAAGGATAGGCAGAGGTGAAGAGATGGGTCTTGAGGCAGGACTGGAAGATGGTGAGGGACACGGAATTGCGGATCAGTTGGGGGAGGGAGTTCCAGAGCCTGGGAGCTGCCCTGGAGAAGGCTCTGTCCCCAAAACTGCGGAGGTTGGACTTGTGGATGGAGAGGAGACCGGCTGATGTGGATCTGAGGGACCGTGAGGGTTGGTAGGGGGAGAGGAGGTCAGTGAAATATGGGGGGGACAGATGGTGGAGAGCTTTGTAGGTGAGGACCAGGATTTTGTAGTTGATCCGGTGGGAGATGGGAAGCCAGTGAAGTTGTTTGAGGACTGGAGTGATGTGATGCCAGGATTTGGTGTGGGTGATGAGACGGGCGGCTGCGTTCTGGACCAGTTGGAGTCGGTTGATGTAGGTGGAGCTGATGCCAAGGAGAAGTGAGTTGCAGTAGTCCAGTCGGGAGGAGATGAAGGCATGGATGAGGGGCCAACATGCCATTCACTTTCTTCACTGCCTGCTGTACCTGCATGCTTACTTTCATAGACTGATGTACAAGGACCCACAGATCCCATTGTACTTCCCTTTCTCCCAACTTGGCATTTAGATAGTGAGGATGGAACTGGGGTCTCCAGCGCTGTGAGGCAGCAACTCTACCGCTGCGCCACCGTGCTACCAGGCTGTTGGATCAGGATATTATTGGATTTTCATTCACCACGGATGTAAATCAGTAACGGACCAGAATGCAAAATGTAATTCATTCCTTGCTAACCTGACCCTGACTCACAAATTACAGCCATGTCAGAGAAAATCTATTTTTAAGAGGGATTATTAATCAGCTAACATTTCTGAATTGAGCTGTCTATTTAGACCTTATTAAAAGGATGCCTCCATTACATACTTGTAAGGTTAATTCTGACAGTTTAATTTGGTTTGCTGCTGCTTTTGTCCCAGTGTTTTGTTTAATCTTACAAAGGCAGCGCTGTATAATCAAATGCGAGCTGTACTCTCTCTCTCTCTCTCTCTCTCTCTCTCTCTCCTACTCTCTCTCTCCCTCCCCTTCTCTCTCTCCCTGACTCTCTCTCTGTGTCTCTTTCTTCTCTCTTCCCTACTATCTCTCTCTCTCTCCTCTCTCTCTTTCTCTCTCTGCCTCTTCTCTCCCTCTCTCTCTCTCTCTCTCTTACTCTCTCTCTCTCTCTCTCTCTCTCTCTCTCTCTCTCTCTCTGTCTCTTTCTTCTCTCTCTCTCCCTCTATCTCTCTCTCTCTCTGACTCTCTCTCTCTCTCTCTCTCTCTCTCTCTTCTTCTCTCTCTCTCCCTGACTCTGTCTCTCTGTCTCTCTCTCTCTTCTCTCTCTCTCTATCTCTCTCTCTCTCTCTCTCTCTCTCTCTCTCGCTCTCTCTCTCTCTCCTTTTCACTCTCTCCCCATCTGCCATTTTCTTCCTTCCTCCTGTGCTCTCTATCTCTCCCTCCCTCACCCCACTCCCCCTCTCTCTCTCTCTCTCTCTCTCTCTGCCGACCCCTTTCTCTCTCCGCCCCTCTTCTCCCCCTCCCTATCCCCCTCCTTCTCTCTCTACAAATACTAATACAAATTGCCTTTATTGTCATTCAAACAGACAGAGGTCTGAACGAGATTTTGTTCCCCGCAGTCATAACAGTAAAATAAACATTACATATAATTAGCACAGTTTCACACAAACATCCATCACAGTGAATCCCCAAACACCTCCTTATTGTGATGGAAGGTAAAAGTCTCATCTCCTCCCTGTTCTTTGTTCTTCTCCAGCGTCGAGGCGATTGAGGCTCCTGATGTTAAAGCCCCCCCCCGCCGGCAGGCGATGGTAAGTCCCGCGGCTGATTAAGCCGCACCGGGCGATGAAAGGCCCTGCGACGGTCCGATTCAAACTCCGCGATTCGGGGCGGGCGAAGATGCCGCTGCGGGAGCTCCTCGGAAATTGGTCTCCCACCAGGGACCCGCGAGCTCCCGATTTCTTACGTTCCCCTTGTGACCACGTGGGTTTTCTCCAGGTGCTCTGGTTTCCTTCAAGACTCCAAAGACGTGTCAGTTTGAAGGTTCATTGGCTTCTGTAATTGCCCCTGGTTGTGTATAATGCCAAAGTGGGCTAACATACAACTAGTGTGTGTGCGATCATTGGTCGAGGTGAGGACTCAGTGGGCCAAAGGGCCTGGAAGAAAGCGAATGGTATATTAGCATTCATAGCAAAAGGATTTGAGTATAGGAGCAGGGAGGTTCTACTGCAGTTGTGCAGGGTCTTGGTGAGACCACACCTGGAGTATTGCGTACAGTTTTGGTCTCCAAATCTGAGGAAAGACATTCTTGCCAAAGAGGGAGTGCAGAGAAGGTTCACCAGACTGATTCCTGGGATGTCAGGACTTTCATATGAAGAAAGACTGGATAGACTTGGCTTGTATTTGCTAGAATTTAGAAGATTGAGGGGGGATCTTATAGAAACTTACAAAATTCTTAAGGGGTTGGACAGGCTAGATGCACGAAGATTGTTCCCGATGTTGGGGAAGTCCAGAACAAGGGGTCACAGTTTAAGGATAAGGGGGAAATCTTTTAGGACCGAGATGAGAAAAACATTTTTCACACAGAGAGTGGTGAATCTCTGGAATTCTCTGCCACAGAAGGTAGTTGAGGCCACAGTTCATTGGCTATATTTAAGAGGGAGTTAGATGTGGCCCTTGTGGCTAAAGGGATCAGGGGGTATGGAGAGAAGGCAGGTACGGGATACTGAGTTGGATGATCAGCCATGATTATATTGAATGGCGGTGCAGGCTCGAAGGGCCGAATGGCCTACTCCTGCACCTAATTTATATGTTTCTATGTGTCTATGCTTTCTCCAGAGCTCCGGTTTATTCCCACAATCTAAAGACGTACAGGTTTGTAGGTAAATTGGCTTGGTGTAATTGTCCCTAATGTGCGGGGATCAGTGGTGGGCTATTGGACTCGTTTCTGCACTGCCTCTTTAAAACACATACTGTTAATCAGAAGAATTTCACAAGCTGCTGGGATGTGCAGGTTTGTAGGCTTTTTGCTTGGTAAAATTGTAAATTGTCCCCAGTGTGTGTAGGACAGTGTTAGTGTGCAGGGATCGCTGGTCAGAGCGGATTCGGTGGGCCGAAGGGCCTGTTTCCACACTGTGTCTCTGAAAACTAAACGTGAACAGTCTGAAGAAGGGTGGCGACCTTTATAATGGTGACTTTTTTGCATTTCTTTCATTTATTTGTTCTATATCACCGTCTGTAGCTCTCATTTCCTTTTCCCTGACTCTATCTGAAGAAGGGTCTTGACCCAAAATGTCACCCATTCCTTCTCAGATTCAGATTCAGGTTCAATTTTAATTGTCATTGTTAGTGTACAGTACAGAGACAACTAAATGCATTTAGCATCTCCCTGGAAGAGCGACATAGCAATGATTTGAATAAATAATAATAAGTGTCCGGGGGGGCGTGGTGATTGGCAGTCACCGAGGTACGTTGTTGAGTAGAGTGACAGCCGCCGGGAAGAAGCTGTTCCTCGACCTGCTGGTTCGGCAACGGAGAGACCTGTAGCGCCTCCCGGATGGTAGGAGGGTAAACAGTCCATGGTTGGGGTGAGAGCAGTCCTTGGCGATGCTGAGCGCCCTCCGCAGACAACGCTTGCTTTGGACAGACTCAATGGAGGGGAGCGAGGAACCGGTGATGCGTTGGGCAATTTTCACCACCCTCTGCAATGCCTTCCGGTCGGAGACAGAGCAGTTGCCATACCATACTGTGATGCAGTTGGTAAGGATGCCCTCGATGGTGCAGCGGTAGAAGTTCACCAGGATCTGAGGAGACAGATGGACCTTCTTCAGTCTCCTCAGGAAGAAGAGACGCTGATGAGCCTTCTTGATCAGAGTAGAGGTATTGTGGGTCCAAGAGAGGTCATCGGAGATGTTGACTCCCAGGAACCTGAAGCTAGAAACACGTTCCACCTCCGTCCCGTTAATGTGGATGGGGGTGTGCGTGCCGCCTCTGGACTTCCTGAAGTCTACAATGAGCTCCTTGGTCTTCTTGGAGTTAAGGGCCAGGTTGTTGTCAGCGCACCATGCTGCTAAGTGCTGGACCTCCTCCCTGTAGGTTAACTCATCGTTATTGCTGATGAGGCCAATCACCGTTGTATCATCTGCATACTTGATGATGGTGTTAGTACCATGTACAGGTGTGCAGTCATAGGTGAAGAGGGAGTAGAGGAGGGGGCTCAGCACACAGCCCTGAGGAACGCCGGTGTTCAGGGTGAGGGTTGAAGAGGTGTGCTTGTCTAACCTCACAGAGTAGGGTCTGTTGGTTAGAAAGTCCAGTATCCAGTTGCAGAGGGAGGGGTCGATGCCCAGGTTACCGAGTTTGGTGATCAGTTTTGATGGTATAATGGTGTTGAATGCTGAGCTGTAATCGATGAACAGCATTCTTACATAAGTGTCTCTGTTGTCGAGGTGGGAGAGGGCGGAGTGAAGTGCCGTTGAGATGGCACCCGTTCTGGACTCGGCCATTCTCTCCAGAAATGCTGCCTGTCCCGCTGAGTTACTCCAGCTTTTTATATCTAAACTAGAAAATATTTCCTCTGTTCACACCTGGTAGAATATTATTCCCACTAGTTGCAATATGAAATGAAATGAAAAATGAAATGATTCAATTTATTGTCATTGTCAGTGTACAGTACAGAGACAACGAAATGCATTTTTAGCATCTCCCTTGAAAGGGAGACACAGGGCGTCGCGGTGTGCCCGCGCCTGCCGCCGTAACATTCCATTACAGGCAAAGGTGGGTGAAGTGTCTTGCCCAAGGACACAACGACAGTATGCACTCCAAGCGGGATTTGAACCGGCTACCTTCTGGTCGCCAGCCGAACTCTTAGCCCATTGTGCTATCTGTCGCAATATCTTCATTTTCTTTTGAAATTCTGCATGTCTGGTGCTTTTTAAGATTATCTTGGAGGTGTAATGAATCAGAGAAGGTTTCCTTAATACTAAGGCATTAAGGAAGATTACCTCTCAGGTGTTACAGTACCCCGGAGGTGAGGTTAATTACAGAGGAAATTAAATGAAAATAACAAAATGTTAGTAATAACTTTCTTTAGTTTAGCATATATTTAGTTTAGGGATGCAGTACGGAAACAGGCCCTTCGGCCCCACGGGTCCATGGCGACCAGCGATCCCCACACACTAACACGATCCTGGGGGGGGGGAGATTGCAACCTTCACATGGTCCGCCCTGTTTCGACGAACACAATCAACCTGGCGCGCACAATCAAATAGAACAAGTTGTCCGACAACTTTAGGCTGTGCACGCCATACGCAACAACAAGAAACACTATCCTACACACGCACTAGGGATAATTTGCATATGCGCCAAGCCAATTCACCTACAAACCTGTAAGTCTTTGGAGTGTGGGAGGAAACTGAAGAAAACTCACACAGGTCACGGGGAGAACGTGCAAACTCCGTACAGACAGCGCCCGTAGTTGGGGTTGAACCCGGGTCCCCAGTACTGCAAGCGCTGTAAAGGGGCCTGTCCCACTTGGCCGTCATTTGCGCCTCATATGTAAAATCGGTCGACACGTGGGTGACGCATGTGTTGCGCATGTTGAGGCGAGGAATTGCATGCGATGGCGCGCAGATTCACGTGGCACACCAGGATTTCGTAGAGTAATGAAATCCTCGCACGCCACCTGCGTGACGTATCACGTACGCACGCTGACGCATTGGCGGCGCACGCTGGCGTCCCGACGTCTCACGTGTATCGTGTGGTGACACGTGGTTACAACACCACCCTTACGTCCTAGAGTCAACGTCCTGCCGCGCGCCGCAGGGTATTCTGATGATGTCACGCGCACCAGACGACATGGTGACCCGTGATTTGTGCGCGACGTCGCGCGTAACGACGTGTCGACCTATTTTACATATGGCGCATAAATGAGGCGCAAATAACGTCCAAGTGGGACAGGCCCTTAAGGCAGCAACTCTACCGCTGCTCCACCGTGCTGCCCTTTCTGATACCCAGTCTCAGCCTAGATATTACACCAGGCCCTTGTTATTTAGAGTATTGCGTGCAGTTTTGGCCGGCCCATTACAGGAAAGACGTGGAGGCTTTGGAGAGGGAGCAGAGGTGATCTACCAAAATGCTGCTCAGATTCGAGGGTTTCAGCCACAGGGAGAGATTGGATAAACTTGTGTTATCTCTGGAACATCGGGGGTTGGGGGGAGGATTTGATGAATTTACAGAGGCATGGATGGGGTAGACAGTCAGAACCTTTTCCCCCAGGATGGAAATATTTTACACTTTTAGACTTTAGAGATACAGCATTGAAACAGGCCCTTCGACCTAGCGAGTCTGCACCAA
>NW_026575495.1:87500-92500 GCF_028641065.1 Leucoraja erinaceus
TCGAGGTTGGCTGCAGAGGTTTTGCAGGGCAATCGCTCTACAAAGCCTTGAGTGCACTGGGCATCAACGGAGTGGCAAGGGGAAGGGCCATCAAGAACACCACAGAGGCAGCGGAGAAGGCATCGAGATGGCTCTGGGTCAGGAGAGGAGATCCATGGGGAGGGGCGAATGCCACCTGAACACAAGTCGTGGTCTGATCAACCACGGCTGGGTTGCCTGGGTGAGGGTGTCTGATGTTGAAAGACCCGAAACACCCAATGACCCCAGGTTACATCACTGATGATGTGTTCAGGAGCATCTATAGATGTATTTGTATCAAAAAGAAGATCACTATAAAATAGGCCAAAGTCAGCATGCCTTTGTGAAGGGGAGGTCTTGCCTGACAAATCTGCCATCATTCTTTGAAGAAGTAAGTAGCAGGACAGATAAAGGAAGTCAGTAGATGATGTTTCTCTCGATTTTCAGAAAGCCTTTGATCAGGGAGGCTGCTAAGGAAGATGAAAGCCCACAGTGTCAAAGGGCAGATACTAGCGTGGATAGCAGGTTGGCTGGATGGCAGAAGACATAGTGGCAACAAAGGGGGCATAGAAAACATAGAAACATAGAAAATAGGTGCAGGAGTAGGCCATTCGGCCCTTCGAGCCTGCACCGCCATTCAATATGATCATGGCTGATCATCCAACTCAGTATCCCATCCCTGCCTTCTCTCCATACCCCCTGATCCCTTTAGCCACAAGGGCCACATCTAACTCCCTCTTAAATATAGCCAATGAACTGTGGCCTCAACTACCTTCTGTGGCAGAGAGTTCCAGAGATTCACCACTCTCTCTGTGTGAAAATGATTTTCTCATCTCAGTCCTAAAAGACTTCCCTCTTATCCTTAAACTGTGACCCCTTGTTCTGGACCTCCCCAACATCGGGAATAATCTTCCTGCATCCCCTTAAGAATTTTGTAAGTTTCTATAAGATCCCCCCTCAATCTTCTGAATTCCAGCGAGTACAAGCCGAGTCTATCCAGTCTTTCTTCATATGAAAGTCCTGCCATCCCAGGAATCAGTCTGGCGAACCTTCTCTGTACTCCCTCTATGGCAAGAATGTCTTTCCTCAGATTAGGGGACCAAAACTGTACGCAATTTCTGGTTGGCTGCAAATGGTTAACAGAGTTCCGCAGAGGTCAGTGCTGGGGCCGCTACTCTTCACGTTGTAGATTATCGATTATCGAGGGGATTGAAGACTTTGTGGCCTAATTTGTGGATGATACGAAAATAGGTGGAATAGGGGCAGAGAAAGCAGGGACTCTGCAGAAGGACTTGGACAGGTTGGGAGAGTGGGCAGACAAGTGGCAGATGGAGTATAGTGTAGCAAAGTGTGGAGTCATGCATTTTGATAGTAGGAATAAATGCGTAGACTATTTTCTAAATAGGGGGAGAATTCAGAAATTTTAGGTGCAAAGGTGACTTGGGAGAGCTGGTGCAGGATTCCCCAAAAGTTAATCTGCAAGTCGAATTAGTAGTAAGGAAGGCAAATGCATTTATTTCTAGAGGGCTAGAACACAAAAACAGAGATGTAATGCTGAGGCTCTATAAGGCACTGGTCAGGCCGTATATGGAATATTGTGAGCAATTTTGGGCACCGTATCTGAGGAAGGATGTGCTGGGTCTGGAGAGGGCCCAGAGGAGGTTTACAAGAATGATTCCAGGAATGATTGGGTTAACATAAGATCATAAGGTCATAAATTTAAAAAGATTTGGAATAGAATTAGGCCATTCGGCCCATCAAGTCTACTCTGCCATTCAATCATGGCTGATCTATCTCTCCCTCCCAACCCCATTCTCCTGCCTTCCCCCCATAACCCCTGACACTCATATTAATCACAAATCTATCTAAAAATATCCATTGACTTGACCTCCACAGCTTTCTGTGGCAAAGAATTCCACAGATTCACCACCCTCTGACTAAATAAATTTCTCCTCATCTCCTTTCGAAAGGAACGTCCTTTAATACTAAGGCTATGACCTCTAGTTCTAGACTCTCTTACTAATATAAACATCCTCTCCTCATCCACTCGGAGCCTGGGATCCCTCGTTGGGGACCCCGGAGGAGAAGAGCTCCGACCACCGGTCCGTGGACTACTTTTAACCGAGGGCGCTGCGGGGATTTACCATCCGGAGTGGGATCCCTCGATGGGGATCCCTGGAGAGGAACTCCGACCGCCGGCCCTGCGGTCTGCGGTGCTTCTGGCTTTTGCGCAGCGGGTACTTTAGATCTTCCACCGCTGGCCTGTGGCCTACACCATCTTGAAGCCGCGGTCTCTGGTGCGGAAGCACCGATTCAGGACTTAGCTGGACTTACCTTGTCTGTACATCTGGACGACTGTGGAGGGTTGTGGTCCCGACCACGGGGGAAAATGGAGGAGGACTGGCCAAACTTTGTGCCTTCCATGTGCCTTCAGCCATGATCACATTGAATGGTGGTGCAGGCTCGAAGGGCTGAATGGCCTACTCCTGCACCTATTTTCTATGTTTCTATGTTTCTATGTTTCCACCACAGTGATGAATGCTGTGGTGGATGTTTGTGTTAAATTATTAGTGTGTATTGTGTGTTCTTTTATATTGTACCGCTGCTGGCAAATTCATTTCACTGCACTTTATGTGCAATGTGATGAATAAAACTTGACTTGACGACTTGACTCTATCTACGCCTTTCATTATTCTGTATGTTTCAATGAGGTCCCCTTGTAAATCCTGGCCAAAGTGGACACAAAAGAGTGCCAAAATAAAGCAGAGGATTCATGCACTCACAAGACCTTTTGGTCAATTCTCCAAATAATAATAATAATAATAATAATAATAAATTTTATTTGTGGGCGCCTTTCAAAAGTCTCAAGGACACCTTACAGAATTTAACAAGAGTAAAAAACATATAATTGGAGTAAAATAAATAATAAGGACATCACCAATACACAAATTAAAGACAGAATTCGATCCAAAGACAAAAAAAATCAAAAACACAATGTGTGGAGAGGGCAGCGGCAGCTAAACTGCTTCCGACAGCCATCTTGGTCACAAACTAAAATAATCACTTACACACAAAAATCATCCCCCCGCAATGGTTACCACTGTGGGGGAAGGCACAATGTCCAGTCCCCATCCCCAGTTCTCCCAAAGTCAGGCCTATTGAGGCCTCTGCTATTGCCTCTACGGAGGCCCGATGTTCCTGGCCGTTCTGGCCGGGAGCTGTTGCCCCAACGTCGGGAGAGTCCTCACAGCGGCTGGGCCACCTGGAACGGCCGCTCCCTAACTGGGGACCGCGGCTTCCGAAGCCGACAAGGCCGCGCCGGTTTGGAGTTCCCAGGCTCCTGATGTTGAAGTCGGCGCCGCCCGCTCCGCTCCGCAGACCCGCAGCCCGGAGGTGTTGAACTCGGCGGTCACAGCTCACCGGAGCTCCAGCGCGTCGATCCAGCGCGGCGACCCAGGCAAGGCATCGCCCGCTCCGCTCCGCGATAGCGCTCCAGCGCTGTGCCGCCACCGAAGCCGAGGTGCTGGGCGGTCCCCGCCAGGAAATGGCGCTCCACGCCCGCTGGTAGGCCGCGAGGACGGGTCAACGGGGAGCCCGGAGAAATAGCTGCCTCACCGACCAGGTAGGGACCTAGAAATATAGTTACCCCCTTCCCCCCACAATAAAAAAGTCAATTTCTCCCACAATCAAAACACAGGATTCACTGGAACTACAAAACAAAAGTGAATTAAACGGACGGCTGCTGGTTAGCCGTTCCCCAAGATGGCTCCTCCTCCTACAAATGAAGCCACAAGCTGTTCGCTGGTGCCGGGAAGTCCAGGTCCCAGATTAGCCCCTCAGATAAGGGAGGTCCAAGTATCTTTAGGTATGAGAATCTTGCAGAAGGAACTCCAGGGTATTGTGGATGCACGTGTTTGATTGGATTGCTGCAAAGGGATTGTAAATAATGTAAATAATGTTGCAAGACAGTTACCCTGCTGTTTGTCGATTGTGTTAAGCCCTGGCAGGATTGTTTTGTGTTCCAGGGTAAATGTTGCATTATTCAGTTAGTTAGTTTCCTTCCAGAAGCTTCTGAAAGAAACATTGTTTGAGACCCTCTGTAATTGGTTTGGGGAACTGCCAATAATGTATTGATGTAATTCATATGTGTGATTGGATTGTAAGGGGATCACCCCTATGTAGTTCGCCCCCTCAAGGTTCGTGAAAGATAGCCGCCATTTTAGATCGTTGTCGATCTTCTGGAAGGGCGCTTGAGACTGACTGTGTGACCTTTTGGAGCGTGTCTGCTTGCACGAGGCTTCGGTTTCCTCCCAGACTCCAAAGACGTACAAATTTACAGTGTAATTGGATTCTGTTCTATTCTGTTTTGTAGGGTTTTTTTTGCACAATCCACAGACATTGCCAACATACATTTCACTGCACTTCTTGTATGCGTTTGTCACAAATAAACTTGACTTGACTTGACTCAGATCCCTATTAAATCTTTTCCCCTTCACTTTGAACCTATGTCCTCTGGTCCTCGATTCACCGACTCTGGGCAAGAGACTCGGCCTATTCCTCTCATGATTTTATACACTGCATCTGCAGTTCCTTGTATCCAACTATCACAGTCGGCACTTCCCATTATTCTACACCATGGCTCCGTTTATTTGCCTTTTACAACCACCCCCAGCTACAAGAGAAGAGAAAGATCTGACAAACAAAATAATCACAAAGGTCATGCATTACCTATTCAATTTCACAGGCATTTGTTCTGAGTACATTGTTCTGTAACAATGTCCCTTTCATAATGGAACGGGTGCACAGTAGAAAGCATGCTGACTGGTTGCATTGTGGCTTGGTTCGGCAACTTGAGCGCCCTGGAGAGGAAAAGACTACAAAAAGTAGTAAACTTCCTTCCATCGAGGGGATTTATCGCAGTCGCTGCCTCAAAAAGATACAAGATTCAAGATACAATTTATTTGTCATTTGGACCCCTTGAG
>NW_026575495.1:97500-120000 GCF_028641065.1 Leucoraja erinaceus
GCTTCTAAGTGGGACCGGCCCAGCGCGGCCAACGGTGCCCGTACGCCTCATGCGACCAGGAGGTCGCATAATTTGCGAGCCAAGGTCGCGTAAGTGAGACAGGCCCTTAAGACATGTCGCTAAACTAAAGTCTCAGAGTAGGCAGCTCGCTGGAGACCACTGGCAATGGCCACAATTCATCTCAAAAATAGAGTTCCTCACCAATGTTTACTTGAAGTGTCTGTGCCCAGGGGCTGTGCTCCGATGACTCACTGCACTGTTCCTAAAACACTGGAAACACCATGGACTATTAGTTACGTTACATTTTGAAGCCTTGCTTATTTTTCTATCAGCTTGCTTCCTTGTAATTCTATACTCCATTTCTGTAGCTGCTCTCAAATCAATTCATTGCCACAGACGGCTGTGCATATATTTAAGGCAGAGATAGATAGATTCTTGATTAGTATGGGTATTTATATAATGGTATATGGACACACTGATCTGTTCTGTAGTCAATGCCTACTATGTTCTGTTGTGCTGAAGCAAAGCAAGAATTTCATTGTTCTATCTGGAACATGACAATAAACTCACTTGAATCTTGACTTGACATGACTTGTCAGGAGTTATAGAAACATAGAAACATAGACAATAGGTGCAGGAGTAGGCCATTCAGCCCTTCGAGCCTGCACCGCCATTCAATATGATCATGGCTGATCATCCAACTCAGTATCCCGTTCCTGCCTTCTCTCCATACCCCCGATCCCTTTAGCCACAAGGGCCACATCTAACTCCCTCTTAAATATAGCCAATGAACTGTGGTCTCAACTACCTTCTGTGGCAGAGAGTTCCACAGATTCACCACTCTCTGTGTGAAAAATGTTTTTCTCATCTCGGTCCTAAAAGATTTCCCCCTTATCCTTAAACTGTGACCCCTTGTTCTGGGCTTTCCCAACATCGGGAACAATCTTCCTGCAACTAGCCTGTCCAACCCCTTAAGAATTTTGTTCAAGGAGGAACTGCAGATGCTGGAAAATCGAAGGTACACAAAAATGCTGGAGAAACTCAGCGGGTGCAGCAGCATCTATGGGGCGAAGGAAATAGGCAACGTTTCGGGACGAAACCCTTCTTTAGACTGATAGGGGGTGGGGGGGGGGGGAGAAGGAAGGAAAAAGGGGAGGAGGAGGAGCCCGAGGGCAGGGGGATGGGAGGAGACAGCTCGAGGGTTAAGGAAGGGGAGGAGACAGCAAGGGCTAGCAAAATTGGGAGAATTCAACATTCATGCCATCAGGATGCAAGCTGCCCAGGCGGAATATGAGGTGCTGTTCCTCCAATTTCCGGTGTTGCTCACTCTGGCAATGGAGGAGACCCAGGACAGAGAGGTCGGATTGGGAATGGGAGGGGGAGTTGAAGTGCTGAGCCACCGGGAGTTCAGGTTGGTTATTGCGGACCGAGCGGAGGTGTTCGGCGAAACGATCGCCCAACCTCCGCTTAGTCTCCCCGATGTAAATCAGCTGACACCTAGAGCAGCGGATGCAGTAGATGAGGTTGGAGGAGATACAGGTGAACCTTTGTCGCACCTGGAACGACTGCTTGGGTCCTTGAATGGAGTCGAGGGGGGAGGTAAAGTGACAAGTGTTGCATTTCTTGCGGTTGCAACGGAAAGTGCCCGGGGAGGTTGCGTACTCCCCCATGTCTGCCTTCCGCAAAGACCGCTCCCTCCGCCACTCCCTTGTCAATTCTTCCCTTCCCTCCCGTACCACCCCCTCCCCGGGCACTTTCCGTTGCAACCGCAAGAAATGCAACACCTGTCCCTTCACCTCCCCCCTCGACTCCATTCAAGGACCCAAGCAATCGTTCCAGGTGCGACAAAGGTTCACCTGCATCTCCTCCAACCTCATCTACTGCATCCGCTGCTCTAGATGTCAGCTGATTTACATCAGGGAGACTAAGCGGAGGTTGGGCGATCATTTCGCCGAACACCTCCGCTCAGTCCGCAATAACCAACCTGACCTTCCGGTGGCTCAGCACTTCAACTCCCCCTCCCATTCCCAATCCGACCTCTCTGTCCTGGGTCTCCTCCATTGCCAGAGTGAGCAACACCGGAAATTGGAGGAACAGCACCTTATATTCCGCCTGGGTTGCTTGCGTCCGGATGGCATGAACGTTGAATTCTCCCAGTTTTGCTAGCCCTTGCTGTCTCCTCCCCTTCCTTAACCCTAGAGCTGTCTCCTCCCATTCCCCCTCCCTCGGGCTCCTCCTCCTCCCCTGTTTCCCTCCTTCTCCCCCCCCCCCCCCTATCAGTCTGAAGA
The DNA here is from genome assembly GCF_028641065.1 of Leucoraja erinaceus. NCBI lineage: Eukaryota > Metazoa > Chordata > Chondrichthyes > Rajiformes > Rajidae > Leucoraja > Leucoraja erinaceus. Next base: position 99,789 of record NW_026575495.1, read on the forward strand.
AGGGTTTCGACACGAAACGTCACCTATTTCCTTCGCTCCATAGATGCTGCTGCACCCGCTGAGTTTCTCCAGCATTTTTGTGTGCCCTTAAGAATTTTGTAAGTTTCTATAAGAACTCCCCTCTCTCTTCTAAATTCTAGCGAGTACAAGCCAAGTGTATCCAGTCTTTCTTCAAATGAAAGTCCTGGCATCCCAGGAATCAGTCTGGTGAACCTTCTCTGTACTCCCTCTATGGCAAGAATGTCTTTCCTCAGATTAGGAGATTATGCGGTGAAGGCAGGAGAATGGGTTTAGGAGGAAGAGATAGGTCAGCCATGATTGAATGGTTGAGTAGACTTGATGGGCCGAATGGCCTAATTCTACTCCTATCACTTATGAACATAAACATGTCAACAACGTCTCCACATGTGGTGACCAGAACTTCACGCAATACTTTACATTCAGCCTGCCCATAGCCCGATAAAGCTGCAACAGTCTGGTCTCACCCTGAAACGTCGCCAATTCCTTCTCTCCAGAGATGCTGCCTCACCCACTGAGTTACTCCAGCGTTTTGTGTCTGCCTTCGATTTTACCAGCATCTGCAGTTCTTTCTTAAACACGACCTCCAGAATACTCAATATTGACCCAAAAAATGCTGGAGTAACTCAGCGGGACAGGCAACATCTCTGGGGAGATCAAGACCCTTCTTCAGACTTGTCCGGGGAAAGAGAAACAAGAGATATAGATGAATGAGAGCTGACAAAAGTGCTGGAGAAACTCAGCGGGTGAGGCAGCATCTATGGAGTGAAGGAAATAGGCAGCGTTTCAGGCCGAAACCCTTCTTCATTTTTGTCTACCTTCGATTTTCCAGCATCTGCAGTTCCTTCTTAAACATATAGATGAATGAATTCATTTGAGTATTTGAATATAGCCAAATATAGGACAATATAGACCTGCACGGGAAGGTAGATGCTCCTGCCCCCAAGGGTCTCGGGCAGATGGGGCTCAACACCCTGGGAAGGCGGTCCATCTAGGAGAGGGAAAACTCTGATTTAAAACCTCGTAACGATGATAGATTGAGTATAGAAGCTGGGATGTAATGTTAAAATTGTACAAGGCATTGGTGAGACCAATTCTGGAGTATGGTGTACAATTTTGGTCGCCCAATTATAGGAAGGATGTCAACAAAATAGAGAGAGTACAGAGGAGATTTACTAGAATGTTGCCTGGGTTTCAACAACTAAGTTACAGAGATAGGTTGAATAAGTTAGGTCTTTATTCTCTGGAGCGCAGAAGGTTAAGGGGGGGACTTGATAGAGGTCTTTAAAATGATGAGAGGGATAGACAGAGTTGATGTGGACAAGCTTTTCCCTTTGAGAATAGGGAAGATTCAAACAAGAGGACATGACTTCAGAATTAAGGGACAGAAGTTTAGGGGTAACATGAGGGGGAACTTCTTTACTCAGAGAGTGGTAGCGGTGTGGAATGAGCTTCCAGTGGAAGTGGTGGAGGCAAGTTCGTTGGTATCATTTAAAAATAAATTGGATAGGCATATGGATGAGAAGGGAATGGAGGGTTATGGTATGAGTGCAGGCAGGTGGGACTAAGGGAAAAAAAGTTTCTCGGCACGGATTTGTAGGGCTGAGATGGCCTGTTTCCGTGCTGTAATTGTTATATGATAGAGGAAACAGGCCATTGTTATCAGTTTGCTAGGTGAGAACGAGAAGCTGGTGCAACTTGGGTGGGGGAGGGATGGAGAGAGAGGGAATGCAGGGGTTATTTGAAGTTAGAGAATTAAATATTCACCTCCGCTCGGTCCGCATTAACCAACGTGATCTCCCGGTGGCTCAGCACTTCAACTCCCCCTCTCATTCCGAATCTAACCTCTCTGTCTTGGGCCTCCTCCATGGCAAGAGTGAGCAACACCGGAAATTGGAGGAGCAGCACCTCATATTCCGCTTGGGCAGTCTGCACCCGAGTGACATGAACATTGAATTCTCCCATTTCCGGTAGCCCTTGCTGTCTCCTCCCCTTCTCAGCTCTCCCTCAGCCCTCGGGCTCCTCCTTTTCCTTTTTCCTTTCTTCTCCCCACCCTCCATCAGTCTGAAGAAGGGTTTCGGCCCAAAGCGTTGCCTGTTTCATTTGCTCCATAGATGCTGCTGCACCTGCTGAGTTTCTCCAGCATTTTTGTCTACCTTCGATATTCATACTGTAAGTTTATACTCAATGCCCCGACTAACATACCAAAATCTTTCTTTAACAATCCATCTTACTGGACAATGTTTTTCATAAGATCATAAGTGATAGGAACAGGATTAGGCCACTCGGTCCATCAAGTCTACTCTGTCATTCAATCATGGCTGATGTTTCTCTGCCTCAGAGGGCGGTGGAGGCAGGTTCTCTGTATGCTAGCAAGAGAGAGCTAGATAGGGCTCTTAAAGAGAGCGGAGTCAGGGGATATGGGGAGAAGACAGGAACGGGGGTACTGATTGGGGATGATCAGCCATGATCACATTGAATGGCGGTGCTGGCTCGAAGGGCCGAATGGCCTCCTCCTGCGTTTATTGTCTATCGTCCACCTCTCCCTCCTAACCCCATTCTCCTGCCTTCTCCCCATAATCCCTGACACCCGTACTAATCAAGTATCTATCTATCTCAGCCTTAAATATATCGACTGACTTGGCCTCCGTAGCTATCTGTGGCAATGAATTAATTCACCTCCCACTTAATGTTTTTTAAATGTAGAATGCTATAATGGGCTAATGTTATTTTTTAAATTATGATTTAAAAACAATCCTTGATAGGCATAAAATCAGTGATCCGGTGCAATTTGATTAAAGAGGATTAAAGTAGATTTATCATTAAAAAAAAGCCTAAGCAAAATATAAGTCTCAAATAGCCTAGTTACGATCTGCCACCCTGTAAATAATCAGGATTTAAATGAGATTGATAGATTGTTAATCCAAATTTGATGAGATAAGGTCTCCTTGAAAGACCTTTGAGGACCTGAGCTACAGGGAGAGGTTGAGTGGGCTAGGATTCCTTGGAGCGCAGGAGGATGAGGGGAGATCTTATAGAGGGGTTCAAAATCATGAGAGGAATAGATCGGGTAGATGCACAGAGTCTCTTATCCAGAGCAGGGGAATCGAGAAGCAGAGGACTAAGGTTTAAAATGAGGCGGGAAAACATTTAGTAGGAACCTGAGGGGTAACTTTTTCACACAAAGGGTGGTGGGTGTATGGAACGAGCTGCCAGAGGAGGTAGTGTAGTTGAGGCTGGGACGATTATATCGTTTAAGAAACATGTAGACAACTACTGTATATGGAGAGGACAGGTTTAGAGTGGTATGGGGCCAAACGCAAGCAAGTCAAGTCAAGTCAAGTTTATTGGTCACATACACATACGAGATGAGCAGTGAAATGTAAAGTGGCAATGCTCGCGGACTTTGTGCAAAAAAACAAACAAACAAACAACGAACTACAAACAGAATGGAACAGAATCGCATATTCTTTTACATATTAAATATTGTGGGCGGAAGGAAAAAGGGAATTAAAAAAAAAAAGCAGTAGAGTGGTCCAGTAGAGTTAGTCCCTGGTGATAGGCGTTTACAGTCCGAATTGCCTCTGGGAAGAAACTCCTTCTCACCCTCTCCGTTCTCACCGCATGGCAACGGAGGCGTTTGCCTGACCGTAGCAGCTGGAACAGTCCGTTGCAGGGGTGGAAGGGGTCTCCCATGATCTTATTGGCTCTGGAGTTGCACCTCCTGATGTATAGTTCCTGCAGGGGGGCGAGTGAAGTTCCCATAGTGTGTTCGGCCGAATGCACTACTCTCTGCAGAGCCTTCTTGTCCTGGGCAGAGCAATTCCCAAACCAGATGGTAATATTTCCGGACAAGATGCTTTCCACCGCCGCTGCGTAGAAGCACTGGACGATCCTCGGAGACTCAATTTGCCTGAGGTAGTAAAGGCGCTGCCTTGCCGTACTCACTAGTGCAGCAAGTGGGACTAGTGTAGATTGGACATGACGGTCGGTGTGGGCAAGTTCGGCAGAAGGGCCCGTATGGCGCTATGACTCAATGACTCCAAGAATACTGGAGACCATTGCCTTGGGTCCAGTCTCAATTCATTTCAAACTGTAGGCAGGGTAGAGGGAGATGAAAGGATATTTTTAAGGCAGAGACAGACATACTCTTGATTAGAACGGGTGTCAAGGGAAGGCAGGAGAATGGGGTTAGGAGGCAGAGATAGATCAGCCATGATTGAATGGCGGAGTAGACTTGATGGGCCGAGTGACCTAATTCTACTCCTATAACTTTTGAACTTGTGAACTCATGTTCACGTGATAGGAGCAGAATTAGGCCATTCGGCCCATCGAGTCTACTCCGCCATTTAATCATGGCTGATCTATCTCTCCCTCCTAACCCCATTCTCCTGCCTTCTCCCCATAGCCCCTGACACCCGCACTAATCAAGAATCTAGCTATCTATGCCTTAAAATGTCCATTGACTTGGCCTCCACAGATTTCTGCAACAATGAATTCCACAGATTCACCACCCTCTGACTAAAGAAATTCCTCCTCATCTCTTTCCGAAAGGAAGGTCCTTTAATTCTTAGGGTGTGACCTCCAGTCCTTGACTCTCCCACTAGTGAAAACATCCTCCCCACATCCACTCTATCCAGGCCTTTCACTATTTTGTACATATCAATGAGGGGTCCCCTCATCCTTCTAAACTCCAGCGAGTACAGGCTCAGAGCCATCAAACGCTGCGACTCTATGCGGATTTGCTACGTGCAATGCAGATCACTCTCTCTCTCCCCCTCTCCAGCATCTCTCTCTCTAGCTTTTATTTTTTTTTCCTTTTGAAAAAAAACTTTATTCAACACAATCATGTGATACAACACGTCAAAACACAATCGGAAATTACACTCTATCCAATAATCATTAGAGTACAACAGTGCATTAATTGTTCACAATACTGTTCAACAACTAAGTTACAGAGATAGGTTGAATAAGTTAGGTCTTTATTCTCTGGAGCGCAGAAGGTTAAGGGGGGACTTGATAGAGGTCTTTAAAATGATGAGAGGGATAGACAGAGTTGATGTGGACAAGCTTTTCCCTTTGAGAGTAGGGAAGATTCAAACAAGAGGACATGACTTCAGAATGAAGGGACAGAAGTTTAGGGGTAACATGAGGGGGAACTTCTTTACTCAGAGAGTGGTAGCGGTGTGGAATGAGCTTCCAGTGGAAGTGGTGGAGGCAGGTTCGTTGGTATCATTTAAAAATAAATTGGATAGGCATATGGATGAGAAGGGAATGGAGGGTTATGGTATGAGTGCAGGCAGGTGGGACTAAGGGGAAAAAAGTTGTTCGGCACGGACTTGTAGGGCCGAGATGGCCTGTTTCCGTGCTGTAATTGTTATATCTTAAGGGTTTTTGGACAGGCTAGATGCAGGAAGATTGTTCCCGATGTTGGGGAAGTCCAGGACAAGGGGTCACAGCTTAAGGATAAAGGGGGAAATCCTTTAAAACCCGAGATGAGAAGAACTTTTTTCACACAGAGAGTGGTGAATCTCTGGAACTCTCTGCCACAGAGGGTAGTTGAGGCCAGTTCATTGGCTATATTTAAGAGGGAGTTAGATGTGGCCCTTGTGGCTAAGGGGATCAGAGGGTATGGAGAGAAGGCAGGTACGGGATACTGAGTTGGATGATCAGCCATGATCATATTGAATGGCGGTGCAGGCTCGAAGGGCCGAATGGCCTCCTCCTGCACCTAATTTCTATGTTTCTATGTTTCTATGTTTCTATGTTTCTATATGGTTATATGGTTAATACTCTCAACCCCTCGCGGTGACCAGCGTTGACGGAAAGCCTCCGCAGTTAACGTGGACACCGCGTGTTCCCTCTCCAGGGACACGCGAGCACGGACGTGGGCCCGGAAGAGGGTCAGGCAGCCGACTCTGTTGTGACCATCGACCGCCCGCTGCCTGGACCCGCGAATGGCCATCTTAGCCAGGCCCAGGAGCAAACCCACAGGTACGTCCAACCCCCCCACTCGGCTCTCCGCACTCCCTGCCTTCAGTCCAAACACTAGGATCGTAGGACTAAAATGCAACCAGAACTTGAGGAGCAACCCCTCCCCGACACTCTGGAACACCTTGCCGGTGCAGATCAGACAGGCCCCTTCACTGTCCATCTTTAAATCCTCCCTAAAAACTCACTTTTATTCACTGGCTTTCGACACTGGCTGAGACATTGTTCCTGTTTTAGTGCTTTTAATGTCTTTTAATTTTTACTGTTTTTATAGTCCTGTCGTCTTAATGGTTTTAGTAGTTTGTAATAACTTTTTGTTTACTTCCCATGTACAGCACTTTGTGGTAACTGATGTTGTCTAAAAGCGCTTTATAAATAAAGTTATTATTATTATTATTATTATTATTATTATACGCAAGGGACATGGTCTCTTCCAACCTGCCCCTCACGCTCTTTTTTTTCTTTTCTCTCTTAGGTCTTATCAATATAAATGCACTGAGGGTCATTCGGCCCATTGGGTTTGTGACAGCTCCCACCTATCCCATCACCCTCCCTTTATTAGCTTGTAGTTCTGCAACATATTCTCTCACTTATTCTCTCTCTCTCTCTCTCTCTCTTTCACTTTCTCTCTCTTTTTTTCACTCTCCCTCTCCTTCTGTCTCTTCCTTGCTCTCTCTCGTTCTCTCTCTCTCTCTCTCTCTCTCTCTTTTTCTTTTTTTTTTTAAGAGCACAAACAACTATTTATTCGAGCAACATACAATTAAAACGCAGAAAAACTATCAACTATCAATAAAGAAACAATACAAAATAACTCTCACGCCCCTCTGCGCATTCAAGTCACCATGATCCGATCCCAATCTCAGTCTCTCTCTCTCTCCTCTCTCTCTCTCTCTCTCTCTCTCTCTCTCTCTCTCTCTCTCTCTCTCTCTCTCTCTCTCTCTCTCTCTCTCTCTCTCTCACACTCTCTCGCTCCCCCTCTCCCTCCCTCTGCTGCGGCGGGGGGGGGGGGGGGGGGGGGAGGGAGATTTACCAGCTGTCAAAGCTGTCACATAAATTAAATCTTTTGAAAGCCCACGGAAAAAAAAATCACTTTCCAAACAGCTATTAACAAAATTAAATTTATTAATTCTCTGAAAAAGAATTAAAACATTAAAAATCGCCGCAACATAATTCAAAAAATAAGCAAAATGAGCAAAAAACATCAACAATTAGATGGAATATAATGGAGTGTGTATTTTTATTTCACTCACTCTTCCGTCCCATGTGAATTGTCCCTTTGAAATGAATGATCCTCTGAACATGGGCCAGGTTAGACTGGCATAGTCACCATGTTTAGTTTAGTTTAGTTTAGTTTAGTTTAGTTTAGTTTAGTTTAGTTTAGTTTAGAGATACAGGATTACCAGATACAGAGACCACAGATCTCACAATCAAAGGACTTTTTTTTAGGAAGGAGATGAGGAGAAATCTCTCTCGTCAGAGGGTGGTGAATCTGTGGAATTCTTTGCCACAGAAGGCTGTGGAGGCCAAGTCAGTGGGTATATTTAAGGCAGAGATGGATAGAAACATAGAAACATAGAAAATAGGTGCAGGAGGAGGCCATTCGGCCCTTCGAGCCTGCACCGCCATTCATTATGATCATGGCTGATCATCCAACTCAGTATCCTGTACCTACCTTCTCTCCATACCCCCTGATCCCCTTTAGCCACAAGAGCCACATCTAACTCCCTCTTAAATATAGCCAATGAACTGTGGCCTCAACTACCTTCTGTGACAGAGAATTCCACAGATTCACCACTCTGGATAGATTCCTGATTAGTGCGGGTGTCAGAGGTTATGGGGGGAAGGCAGGAGAATGGGGTTCGGATGGAGAGATAGATCAGCCATGATTGAATTGGCGGAGTAGACTTGATGGGCCGAATGGCCTAATTCTACTCATCTCACTCGTGATCTTACGTTACAGCACGTAAACAGGCCCTTCGACCCACCGAGTCCGCACCGACCAGCGATCCCCGCACATTGACACTAATCTACACACGCCAGGGACAATTTAGACTTACACCAAGCCAATTAACTGACAAACCTGTACGTCTTTGGAGCGTGGGAGGAAACCGAGAGAGCCGCGGAGAAAACCCACGCAGGTCGCGGGGAGAACGTGCAAACTCCGTACAGACAGCACCCGCAGTCGGGATCGAACGTGGGTCTCCAGTGCTGCAAGCGCTGTAAGGCAGCAACTCTACCGCTGTGCCACCGTGCCACACCAATGCTCTGGTCTAATATCTCTCTCTCTCACTTCTTTTCCCTTTGACAGCTTATTTTTTTTTGACCAGTCTTTTGACCATTTGATGTCTTTTCTTAACCGGCTGATTGCCTTTGCTTTGTTGTGGCCATGTGTTTGGGACGTTTTGCAGCGCAGTGTCGAATGCAGCAATTGAATCCAAATTGTTACTGCCATTCGCCAGCAATTTCTGCTTTATACTGTATATAAATATTTTTTTTTTTTTACGATTTCCTCTAACCAAGCAGAACAAGAGGATTGGGGAACTTTGAACACACTGCGAGTGTTGTCATTTAGATGGTTCGAAGCAAATGGTTTTGCAAAAGCAAGTCACAAAGATAAATGGGTTCAATTGAAAATGGAATGTGAGATCTGAATAGACCTGGATAATAGCGGCAAATTGTTTTTCAATTCTTTCCCAAGTTAAAATTGCACGCAATGTATTTCAAAATATTTTCCAGAAGGCAATAGCAACTTGATTCCTTTGTGAAAGGACATTGATTAGTTAAATGCATTGAGGCCTTTTATGTCCAAGAAATTAGAACACAGATGAACATATCTACTCAGCACTAGAATTCAGTGTAGAAACAGCAGCACATTTAGAGAAAGTGCCGTTAAATAGCACTCACTGGAAACATTGGAGATGAGTTCTTTTCAGAGTCATGGGGATATCATAAGTTCATACTGCAGGAGCAGAATTAGGCCATTCGGCCCATCATGTCTACACCGGAGTTTAGAAGGATGAGAGGGGATCTTATTGATAAGACCATTAAGGGTTTGGACACACTAGAGGCAGGAAACATGTTCCCGATGTTAGGGGAGTCCAGAACCAGGGGACCACAGTTTAAGAATAAGGAGTAAGCCATTTAGAACGGAGATGCGGAAAAACGTTTTCAGACAGAGGGTTGTGAATTTGTGGAATTCTCTGCCTCAGAAGGCAGTGGAGGCCAATTATCTGGATGCTTTCAAGAGAGAGTTGGATAAAGCTCTTAAAGATAGCGGTGTCAGGGGATATGGGGAGAAGGCAGGAACGGGGTACTGATTGTGGATGATCAGCATTGATCACTGTGAATGGCGGTGCTGGCTCGAAGGGCCAATACGATACACAATTAACAATAGACAATAGGTGCAGGAGTAGAGGCCATTCGGCCCTTCCAGCCAGCACCGCCATTCAATGTGATCATGGCTGATCATCCCCAATCAGTACCCCGTTCCTGCCTTCTCCCCGTATCCCCTGACTGCTATTTTTAAGAGCCCTATCTAGCTCTCTCTTGAAAGCATCCAGAGAACCGGCCTCCACCGCCCTCTGAGGCAGAGAATTCCACACTCGTCACTCACTGTGGGAAAAAAGAGTTTCCTCTTCTATGTTCTAAATGGCTTACTCCTTATTCTTAAACTGTTGCCCCTGGTTCTGGACTCCCCCAACATCGGGAACATGTTTCCTGCCTCTAGTGTGTCAAAACCCTTAACAATCTTATATGTTTCAATGAGATATCCTCTCATCCTTCTAAGCTCCAGAGTGTACAAGTCCAGCCGCTCCATTCTCTCAGCATATGACAGTCCCGCCATCCCGGGAATTAACCTTGTAAACCTACGCTGCACTCCCTCAATAGCAAGAATGTCCTTCCTCAAATTAGGGGACCAAAACAGCACACTGCACGCCTACTCCTGCACCTACTGTCTATGGTCTATTGTCTATTGTCAGTCATGGCTATCTATCTCTCCTTCTTAACCCCATTCTCCTGCCTTCTCCCTGTATAAGATCATAAGTGATAGGAAATTTGAAAATTTAAAAGAAATTTGGACAGATATATTGATAGGAAGGAAGAATGGTCTTGACCCGAAACGACACCCATAACTCTGAAACCGCCACCTCCAACGGGATCCCGCCGCTAGCCACATTTTCCCATCTCCATCCCTTTCCGCTTTCAGCAGAGACCATTCTCTCCGCAACTCCCTGGTTAACTCATCCCTTCCCACCCAAACCACCCCCTCCCCAGGTACCTTCCCCTGCAACCGCAGGAGATGCAACACCTGTCGCTACACCTCCTCCATCGACTCTGTCCAGGGACCCCTTTCAGGTTAGGCAGAGGCTCACTTGCACCTCCTCCAACCTCATCTACTGTATCCGTTGTTCAAGATGTGGACTCCTATACATCGGCGAGACTCAATGAGACCAAACGCAGACTGGGCGATCGTTTCGTGAAACACCTTCGCACGGCCCGCTTGAACCTACCTGATCTCACGGTTGCTGGACACTTTAATTCTCCTTCCCATTCCTACACAGACCTCTCTGTCCTGGGTCTCCTCCGTTGTCAGAGTGAGGCTAAACGCAAAGTGGAGGAACAGCATCTCATATTTCACTTGGGCAGCAGTGGTATGAATATTGATTTCTCTCCCTTCAGGTAGTCCCGGCATTCCCTCTCTCTCTATCCCTCCCCCACACAAGTCGCACCAGCTTCTAGTTCTCACCCAACAAACAGCTGACAGCAACCTGTTTCCTTTATCATCGTTACTTGTTTGCATATCTTTCATTCATTGTTCTTTATATCTCCACATCACCGTCTAGATCTCTCGTTTCCCTTATCCCAAACCAGTCTGAAGAAGGGTCTCGACCCGAAACGTCACCCATTCTGTCTCTCCACAGATGCTGCCTGTCCCGCTGAGTTACTCCAGCCTTTTGCCTCTATCTTGAGTCAATCTTAGCTTCCGTTTGTTTGTATATTCTTACCCAGGTTCTTGCAACAGTCTGGCTGCTGTCTGCTGACATTCTTGACGTTAGTTCAAGACTAATTCACAATAGGGCCAATCTATATTCAAAAGAAGCCTAGTATTTAATTCACAAATGTGTCGCAGCAATGCCCTGTGGTATTCTGCACATCAAACTCAATCAGGGTCACCAACGTTCCCACTCCCAAATAGAAACATAGAAACATAGAAAATAGGTGCAGGAGTAGGCCATTCGGCCCTTCGAGCCTGCACCGCCATTCAATATGATCATGACAGATCATCCAACTCAGTATCCTGTACCTGCCTTCTCTCCATTCCCCCTGATCCCTATAGCCACAAGGGCCACATCTAACTCCCTCTGAAATATAGCCAATGAACTGTGGCCTCAACTACCTTCTGCGGGAGAGAATTCCAGAGATTCGCCACTCTCTGTGTGAAAAAAGTTTTCCTCATCTCGGTCCTAAAAGAATTTCCCCTTTATCCTTAAACTGTGGCCCCTTGTTCTGGACTTCCCCAACATCGGGAACAATCTTCCTGCATCTAGCCTGTCCAACCCCTTAAGAGTTTTGTACGTTCCTATAAGATCCCCCCTCAATCTTCTAAATTCCAGCCAGTACAAGCCGAGTCTATCCAGTCTTTCTCATATGAAAGTCCTGCCATCCCAGGAACCAGTCTGGTGAACCTTCTCTGTACTCCCTCTATGGCAAGAATGTCTTTCCTCAGATTAGGAGACCAAAACTGTATGTAATACTCCAGGTGTGGTCTCACCAAGACCCTGTACAACTGCAGTAGAACCTCCCTGCTCCTATACTCAAATCCTTTTGCTATGAAACCTAACATACCATTCGCCTTCTTCACTGCCTGCTGCACCTGCATGCCTACCTTCAATGACTGGTGTACCATGACACCCAGGTCTCGTTGCATCTCCCCCTTTCCTAATCGGCCACCATTCAGATAATAATCTGCTTTCCTGTTTTTGCCACCAAAGTGGATAACCTCACATTTATCCACATTATACTGCATCCGCCATGCATTTGCCCACTCACCCAGCCTATCCAAGTCATCTTCCAGCCTCCTAGCATCCTCCTCACAGCTAACACTGCCCCCCAGCTTAGTGTCATCCGCAAACTTAGAGATGTTGCATTCAATTCCCTCGTCCAAATCATTAATATATATCGTAAATAGCTGGGGTCCCAGTACTGAGCCTTGCGGTACCCCACTAGTCACTGCCTGCCATTGTGAAAAGGACCCGTTTACTCCTACTCTTTGCTTCCTGTTTGCCAACCAGTTCTCTATCCACATCAATACTGAACCCCCAATACCGTGTGCTTTAAGTTTGTATACTAATCTCTTATGTGGGACCTTGTCGAAAGCCTTCTGGAAGTCCAGATACACCACATCCACTGGTTCTCCCTTATCCACTCTACTAGTTACATCCTCGAAAAATTCTATAAGATTCGTCAGACATGATTTACCTTTCGTAAATCCATGCTGACTTTGTCCAATGATTTCACCACTTTCCAAATGTGCTGCTATCCCATCTTTAATAACTGACTCTAGCAGTTTCCCCGCTGCCGACGTTAGACTAACTGGTCTGTAATTCTCCGTTTTCTCTCTCCCTCCCTTTTTAAAAAGTGGGGTTACATTAGCTACCCTCCAATCCTCAGGAACTACTCCAGCATCTAAAGACTTGTGAAAATTATCACTAATGCATCCACTATTTCTGGGGCTACTTCCTTAAGTACTCTGGGATGCAGCCTATCTGGCCCTGGGGATTTATCGGCCTTTAATCCATTCAATTTACCTAACACCACTTCTCGGCTAACCTGGATTTCACTCAGTTCTTCCATCTCATTTGACCCCCAGTCCCCTGCAATTTCCGGCAGATTATTTATGTCTTCCTTAGTGAAGACAGAACCAAAGTAGTTATTCAATTGGTCTGCCATGTCCTTGTTCCCCATAGTCAATTCACCCGTTTCTGACTGCAAGAGACATACATTTGTTTTAACTAATCTCTTTCTCTTCACATATCTATAAAAGCTTTTGCAGTCAGTTTTTATGTTCCCTGCCAGTTTTCTTTCATAATCTATTTTCCCTTTCCTAATTAAGCCCTTTGTCCTTCTCTGCTGGTCTTTGAATTTCACCCAGTCCTCCGGTATGCTGCTTTTTCTGGCTAATTTGTACGCTTCATCTTTTGTTTTGATACTATCCCTGATTTCCCTTGTTATCCATGGATGTACTACCTTCCCTGATTTATTCTTTTGCCAAACTGGGATGAACAATTGTTGTAGTTCATCCATGCAGTCTTTAAATGTCTTCCATTGCATATCCACCGTCAACCCATTAAGAATCAATTGCCAGTCTATCTTGGCCAATTCACATCTCATACCCTCAAAGTTACCTTTCTTTAAGTTCAGGACCCTTGTTTCTGAATTAACAATGTCACTCTCCATCCTAATGAAGAACTCAACCGTATTATGGTCACCCTTGCCCAAGGGGGCACGTACACCAAGATTGCTAACTAACCCTTCCTCATTACTCAATACCCAGTCTAGAATAGCCTGCTCTTATATAAGGGACAAACGGTCAAAATACGGGACAAATTCCCGACGGCAATTCGTTGACCGACTGGGCCGTGTCTGGGTGAATGATGAGTTGGGCCCGGGTGCTGGACTGTACACAAAGCCCAGCCGGCGGGGCCAGCTGAGGAGTTTTGGCCCGGGCCGCGCAAAGTCCGGCGCCCCGTCCAACTCATGAACCGATGATCGGCCGTGAGAAGGAGGGGTGGTGGTGGTGTCGGCGGTAAGCGAAGGTCCGAAGGTCGGACAGCTGGCCGGGCTGCCGACCGACCGACGGGGCCACGGGCGAGGGCGCTGCTGCTGCTGCTGCTGCTGCTGCTGCTGCTGCTGCTGCTGCACTCCATGGGCTGCACTACGTCGGGACGGGCGAGGCGGGGGCCGGACGCGGCGCTCCGACCCGACAGTCCCCTCGACCCGAGTAGTAGCGGTCAAATACGTGACAAGGGCGGTCCCGTACGGGACAAACCAATTTAGCCCAATATACGGGATGTCCCGGCTAATACGGGACCGTTGGCAACCACAGCCTCATTGCTGGTCTCTGAGCCTGACCGATGGAAGACTCAATCTTAAATCAGCTTTGAGTAAATCACTTTGCGCTATTTGTTTAGGGCTAGACCAGACTAGGACTACAGCCTCAGAATTAAAGCACGTTCCTTTAGGAAGGAGATGAGGAGGAATTTATTTTGTCAGAGGGTGGTGAATCTGTGGGATTCATTGCCACAGACGGCTGTGGAGGCCAAGTCAGCGGATATATTTCAGGCAGAGATAGATAGATTCTTGATTAGTACGGGTGTCAGAGGTTATGGGAGTAGGGTGAGGAGGGAGAGATAGATCAGCTGTGATTGAATGACAGAGTGGACTTGATGGGCCGAATGGCCAAATACTGCTGCTATCACTTATTTCCCCCTGTTTACAACCTGTTGCTGCAAGCAAGCAATTTCACCCTTGCAGTCTCGGCAGAGAAGGTCAACCCTCCAAGGACATACAGGTTTGTAGGTTAATTGGTCTGGTGTGAATGTAAATTGTTCCCCGTCTGTGTGTGTGTGTAGGATAGTGTTAGCGTGCGGAGATCGCTGGTCGGCGCGGACCCGGTGGGCCGAAGGGCCTGTTTCCGCGCTGTATCTCTAAACTAAACTATAACATGAAACATCCACTCCACCCTGGCCTTTCAGGTTTGTAAATAAAAGAGAGGAGGTAGGAAAACTATTTTTTTGTTATTGAGGAGCTATTGAGGTTCACCAGGTTAATTCCCGGGATGGCGGGACTGTCATATGCTGAGAGAATTGAGCAGCTGGGCTTGTACACTCTGGAGTTTAGAAGGATGAGAGGATATCTCATTGAAACATATAAGATTGTTAAGGGCTTGTACACGCTAGAGGCAGGAAACATGTTCCCGATGTTGGGGGAGTCCAGAACCAGGGGCCACAGTTTAAGAATAAGGGGTAAGCCATTTAGAACGGAGACGAGGAAACACTTTTTCTCACAGAGAGTGGTGAGTCTGTGGAATTCTCTGCCTCAGAGGGCGGTGGAGGCCGGTTCTCTGGATGCTTCCAAGAGAGAGCTAGATAGGGCTCTTAATGATAGCGGAGTCAGGGGATGTGGGGAGAAGGCAGGAACGGGGTACTGATTGGGGATGATCACATTGAATGGGGGTGCTGGCTCGAAGGGCTGAATGGCCTACTCCTGCACCTATTGTCTATAAAACACTCAAAAGATTATGACAGAAAGCTAGTATTGAAAAGCAACCTTGACAATCCAAGAAGGTTTTGATGTGTATTATGTCTTATTTGACATTTTTATCACAGTTACAGTGTATGGAATGTCAGTTAATTTGTGCACAATAGGATGGCATGGCCAGTGAGAAAATAAGCCGTTCTGTTTATAGTAATGTCAGATGAAAGACAAATACTGCCTGAGGGAATCTCTCTCCCCCTCTCTCAAATGGCTTCAGGAGTTCGAGCTTCAGTGCTGTTGAGAGATACAGCCAATTTCGAGAGGACATTAGTAGATAAAAACAGAGATGTTATGCTGAGGCTCTATAAGGCACTGACTAGCCCACATTTGGAAAACTGTGAGCAATTTTGGGCCCTGTAATTTCTTCTGCAGCTGTATAGGGCTCTGGTGAGACCACGTCTGGAGTATTGTGTACAGTTTTGGTCTCCTAATTTGAGGAAGGACATCCTTGTGATTGAGGCAGTGCAGCGTAGGTTCACGAGATTGATCCCTGGGATGGCGGGACTGTCATATGAGGAAAGATTGAAAAGACTAGGCTTGTATTCACTGGAGTTTAGAAGGATGAGGGGGCATCTTATAGAAACATATAAAATTATAAAAGGACTGGACAAGCTCGATGCAGGAAAAATGTTCCCAATGTTGGGCGAGTCCAGAACCAGGGGCCACAGTCTTAGAATAAAGGGGAGGTCATTTAAGACTGAGGTGAGAAAAACGTTTTTCACCCAGAGAGTTGTGAATTTATGGAATTCCCTGCCACAGAGGGCAGTGGAGGCCAAGTCACTGGATGGTTTTAAGAGAGAGTTAGTGGAGTCAAGGGATATGGGGAGAAGGCAGGCACGGGTTATTGATTGGGGACGATCAGCTATGATCACAATGAATGGCGGTGCTGGCTCGAAGGGCCGAATGGCCTCCTCATGCACATTTTCTATGTTTCTATAATTGTCTGTACGGAGTTTGCACGTTCTCCCCGTGACCTGCGTGGGTTTTCTCCGAGATCTTCGGTTTCCTCCCACACACTCCAAAGACGTACAGGCTTGTGGGTTAATTGGCTTGGTGTAAATGTAAAACTTGTCCCTAGTGGGTGTAGGATAGTGTTAGTGTGCGGGGATCGCTGGTCGGCGCGGACCCGGTGGGCCGAAGGGCCTGTTTCCACTCTGTATCTCTAAACTAAATATCCAAGGAAGGATGTGCTGGCTCTGCAGAGGGTGCAGAGGAGGTTTACAAGAATGATCCCGGGAATGAGTGGGTTAACATATGATGAGCGTTTGTCGGCACTGGGCCTGTACTCGCTGCAGTTCAGAAGGATGAGGGGGGACCTCATTGAAACTTATGAATAGTGAACGGCCTGGATAGAGTGGATGTGGAGAGGATGTTTCCACTAGTGGGAGAGTCTAGATCCAGAGGGCTGAGCCTCAGAATAAAAGGACGTACCTTGATTGTCAGATGTCCCTGATAGAACAATGAAATTGCAGCACAACAGAATATGTCAATATGTTCTGGGCTATGGTGTTGTGACGAATAAACTTGACTTGACTTGACTTGAGGCAGGAGAATGGGGTTGAGATGGAAAGATAGATCTGCCATGATTGAATGGTGGACAAGACTTGATGGACTTAATTCTGCTCACATAACTCATAAAAACATAGAAAATAGGTGCAGGAGTAGAGGCCATTCGGCCCTTCGAGCCTGCACCGCCATTCAATATGATCATGGCTGATCATCCAACTCAGTATCCCGTACCTGCCTTCTCTCCATACCCCCTGATCCCTTTAGCCACAAGGGCCACATCTAACTCCCTCTTAAATATAGCCAATGAACTGGCCTCAACTACTTTCCGTGGCAGAGAATTCCACAGATTCACCACTCCCTGTGTGAAAAATGTTTTCCTCATCTCGGTCCTAAAAGACTTCCCCCTTATCCTTAAACTGTGACCCCTTGTTCTGGACTTGCCCCAACATCGGGAACAATCTTCCTGCATCTAGCCTGTCCAACCCCTTAAGAATTTGGTAAGTTTCTATAAGATCCCCCCTCAATCTTCTAGATTCTAGCGAGTACAAGTCGAGTCTATCCAGTCTTTCTTCATATGAAAGTCCTGACATCCCAGGAATCAGTCTGGTGAACCTTCTCTGCACTCCCTCTATGGCAAGAACGTCCTCCCTCAGATTAGGAGACCAAAACTGGAACGTAGCTTTTAATTCAGTTCATGAGCACATAAATTGGAACAGTAAAGCCTGCTATTTCACCCACACCACCACCCCTACACAACGGGCTGATACCAGTGAAGAAACATTCACTTTCAGGGTTATTAGTGACTACATATTGTATCATTCTCTTTGGAATGTAGAATTTGGAATCAATGTTTAATTGAGTTTTGTTTCTTTTGGAGATACAGCGTGGAAACAGGCCCTTCGGCCCGCCGTGTCCGTGCCGGCCCGCGACACTAACACTGTTCCGCAGACACCAGGGATAGTTTACATTTACACCAAGCCAATTAGCCTACAGACCTGTACATCTTTGGTGTGTGAAAGGAAACCGTAGCACCCGGAGAAAACCCACATGGGTCACGGGGAGAACGTACAAACTCCGTACAGACAGCACCCGTAGTCGGGATCGAACCCGGGTCTCTGGCGCTGTAAGTGCTGTAAGGCTGCGCAACCTTTCCACCTCCTAGACTTATATTTATGAAGCTGGCTTGATAGAGTTTTGAAGATGCTCTTCAATGAAATATTCTCATTTCTTACAGCATTGGAAGGGTGGATCTTAGATTTTTTTAGAACCCACTGCATGGAAACAGGCCCTTCTGCCCACCGAGTCTGCGTCGACCAGTCATCACCCGCGCACACCTGCGGCACGGTGGCGCAGCGATAGTATTGCTGCCTTACAGCACAAGAGACCAGCGTTTGACATTCGTGCTATTGAGGGAGTGCAGTGTAGGTTCACCAGGTTAATTCCCGGGATGGCGGGACTGTCATATGTTGACAGAATGGAGCAGCTGGGCTTGTACACTCTGGAGTTTAGAAGGATGAGAGGGTATCTTATTGAAACATATAAGATTACTAAGGGTTTGGACACGCTAGAGGCAGGAAACATGTTCCCGATGTTGGGGGAGTCCAGAACCAGGGGCCACAGTTTAAGAATAAGGGGTGTCATTTAGAACGGAGATGAGGAAAAATGTTTTCACACAGAGAGTTGTGAGTGTGTGGAATTCTCTGCCTCTGAGGGCGGTGGAGGCCGGTTCTCTGGATGCTTTCAAGAGAGAGCTAGATAGGGCTCTTAAAGATAGTGGAGTCAGGGGATATGGGGAGAAGGCAGGAACGGGGTACTGATTGGGGATGATCAGCCATGATCACATTGAATGGCGGTGCTGGCTCGAAGGGCCAAATGTCCTACTCCTGCACCTATTGTCTATTGATCCTGACTACAGATGCTGTCTATACAGAGTTTGCACGTTTCCCCATGACCAGCGTGGGTTTTCTCCAGGAGCTCCAGTTTATTCCCACACTCATGCAATTATCTCTCTAACTTCTACAGGTGCACAGTAGAGAGCATGCTGACCGGTTGCATCGTGGCTTGGTTCGGCAACTTGAGGGCCCTGGAGAGGAAAAGACTACAAAAAGAAGTAAACACTGCCCAGTCCATCATCGGCTCTGACCTTCCTTCCATCGAGGGGATTTATCGCAGTCGCTGCCTCAAATAGGCTGGAAGTGTCATCAAAGACCCACACCATCCTGGCCACACACTCATCTCCCTGCTACCTTCAGGTAGAAGGTACAGGAGCCTGAAGACTGCAATGACCAGGTTCAGGAATAGCTACTTCCCCACAGCCATCAGGCTATTAAACCTGGCTCGGACAAAACTCTGGTTATTAATAACCCATTTTTTGTTATTTGCACTTTACCAGTTTATTCATGTGTGTATATATTTATATAATGGTATATGGACACACTGATCTGTTTTGTAGTCAATGCCTACTATGTTCTGTTGTGCTGAAGCAAAGCAAGAATTTCATTGTCCTATACAGGGCCACATGACAATAAACTCACTTGAACTTGAACTTGAACTTGAACGTACAGGTCTGTAGGCTCATTGGCTTGGTATAAATTGTAAACCATCCCTGGTGTCTGCAGGTCAGTATTAGTGTATGGTGTGGGGTGGGAGATTGCAACCTTCATGTGGTCCGCCCTGTTTCAACGAATGCAATCAACATGACGTGCACAATCAAATAAGATCAAATAGAACAAGTTGCCCTGCAACTTTAGGCTGTGCACGCTATACGCAAGAAGAAGAAGTGTATGGGGATCGCAGATTGGCGCGGACACGGTGGGCCAAAAGGCCTGTTTCTGCGCTGTATCTCTAAACTAAACAAAAATGTACCTGTACACTGGTAATCATGCATAGTCTTTCCTCTGACTGGATAGCACGCAGCAAAAAAGCTTTCCTCTGTACACGCAACAATAAACAAAACAGTGTGTCCTTGTGTTGTAGTGTTTGATGTTCTGTGTTCTAATTGAGTAGCAAAGACATTGAGCTTTGCAAAAACTGTTAGGGAATCCTTTATCAATATGACGGCACAGTTGCATGCTTTGTGTTCGAGCCTCTTCTACAATATTTTAAAATTTTGAGAGGGAATGACAGAGTTGACGTGGATATAGGCTGTGGGCCGAGCATCAAAAATGTGTCTAGAAATAGGATTTTGTGACCCAAGTCACCAAACTACATGAAATGTTCACATATTGTGTAAAAATATTTATATAAATCACCCCTGAAACTCGATATGAAGAAGACTTGCACATTTTTTATTAAATTAGAGAAAAACCGGAAAAATGTCGGGAATTTTTTAGTCCAATCAAAGCACGTTTAACATTGATTTGTTTAAGAAGGAACT
>NW_026575495.1:125000-162500 GCF_028641065.1 Leucoraja erinaceus
CTTAAGGGGTTGGACAGGCTAGATGCAGGAAGATTGTTCCCGATGTTGGGGAAGTCCAGAAACACATTTTAAGGATAAGGGGGAAATCTTTTAGGACCAAAATGAGAAAAAAACATTTTTTCACACAGAGAGTGGTGAATCTGTGGAATTCTCTGCCACAGAAGGTAGTTGAGGCCAGTTCATTGGCTATATTTAAGAGGGAGTTAGATGTGGCCCTTGTGGCTAAAGAGATCAGGGGTTATGGAGCGAAGGCAGGTACAGGATACAGAGTTGGATGATCAGCCATGATCATATTGAATGGCGGTGCAGCCTCAAAGGGCCGAATGGCCTACTCCTGCACCTATTGTCTATGTTCTATGTTTCTGTTTGCACGCTCTCCCTGGGACCGCTTGGGTTTTCTCCGGGTGCTCTGGTTTCCTTCCACCTTCCAAAGACTTTGGTAGGTTAATGGGTCTTCTGGAATTTGTTCATTGTGTGTAGGATAGTACAGGTGTCAGTGTGATCGCTGTTCGGCGCAGACTCGGTGGGCCAAAGACCTCCATGCTGTATCTCTAAACCCTAAACAAAAGGTGCAATTTAGGGAGAGTGACGTTTAGATTCGGAACCCTCCTTCAGACCATCCCTTTCTGTTTCTCAAACGCCCCCCTTTCGTTGTAAGGTTCTCTTTAAAATGTAGCCATCTTTGGTTTTGCTTAGAGATAATTGTTTAGAGATACAGTGTGGAAACAGGCCCTTCCTTTGGACCACTGAGTCCATGCCGAGCAACACTACAGCCTGCTACACTAGATCTATGTTCATTAGATTCCATTTTGATTGGGAAATATACCCAAGCAATAAGTTCTCGGAGCAGAATTAGGCCATTCGGCCCATCAAGTCTACTCCATTATTCAATCATGGCAGATCTATCTCTCCCTCCTAACCCCATTATCATGCCTTCTCCCCATAACCCCTGACACCCACACTAATCAAGAATCTATCTATCTATCTATCTATCTATCTATCTATCTATCTATCTATCTATCTATCTATCTATCTATCTATCTATCTCTACCTCAAAAATATCCATTGACTTGTGGCCTCCACAGCCCTCTATGACAATGAATTCCACAGATTCACCACCCTCTTACTTCAGAAACTCCTTCTCAACTCCTTTCTGTAGGGAGGTTATTTTATACAGAGGCTGTGTATGGGACCTCATGTCTGGGATCAATCTCAAAAATTCTTCTGGACACTCCCCAATGCCAGCACATCCCTCCTCAGATATGGTGCAAATGTTTAAGAAGGAACTGCAGATGCTGGAATATCGAAGGTAGACAAAAGTGCTGGAGAAACTCAGCGGGTGCAGCAGCATCTATGGAGCAAAGGAAATAGGCGACGTTTCGGGCCGAAACCCCGAAACCTTCTTCTTCAAACTGTGCAAAGGTCGCCAACGTTCCCGCTCCCAAACAAGGAACAAAAGTCAAAATACGGGACAAATTCCCGACGGTAATTCGTTGACCGACTGGGCCGTGTCTGGGTGAATGATGAGTTGGCCCCGGGTGCTGGACTGTACACTAAGCCCAGCCGGCGGGCCAGCTGAGGAGTTCTGGCCCGGGCCACGCAACGTCCGGCGCCCCGTCCAACTCATGAACTGATGATCGTCCCATATCAATGACCCGTGCCTGCCTTCTCCCCATATCCCTTGACACCACTAGCCCCTAGAGCTCTATCTAACTCTCTCTTAAACCCATCCAGTGACTTGGCCTCCACTGCCCTCTGTGGCAGGGAACTCCACAAATTCACAACTCTATGGGTCAAAACGTTTTTTTCTCACCTCCATCATAAAAGACCTCCCCTTTATTCTAAGACTGTGGCCATTATTCTACGACTGTGGCCCTTATTCTAAGATGGCGGCCCTTATTCTAAGATGGTGGCCCTTATTCTAAGACTGTGGCCCTTATTCTAAGACGGTGGCCCTTATTCTAAGATGGTGGCCCTTATTCTAAGACGTTGGCCCTTATTCTAAGACGGTGGCCCTTATTCTAAGACGTTGGCCCTTATTCTAATACGTTGGCCCTTATTCTAAGATGGTGGCCCTTATTCTAAGATGGTGGCCCTTATTCTAAGATGGTGGCCCTTATTCTAAGATGGTGGCCCTTATTCTAAGACGTTGGCCCTTATTCTAAGACGTTGGCCCTTATTCTAAGATGGTGGCCCTTATTCTAAGACGGTGGCCCTTATTCTAAGATGGTGGCCCTTATTCTAAGATGGTGGCCCTTATTCTAAGATGGTGGCCCTTATTCTAAGACGGTGGCCCTTATTCTAAGGTGGCCCTTATTCTAAGACGGTGGCCCTTATTCTAAGATGGTGGCCCTTATTCTAAGACGGTGGCCCTTATTCTAAGACGTTGGCCCTTATTCTAAGACGGTGGCCCTTATTCTAAGATGGTGGCCCTTATTCTAAGACGTTGGCCCTTATTCTAAGACGTTGGCCCTTATTTTAAGACGTTGGCCCTTATTCTAATACGTTGGCCCTTATTCTAAGATGGTGGCCCTTATTCTAAGATGGTGGCCCCTATTCTAAGATGGTGGCCCTTATTCTAAGATGGTGGCCCTTATTCTAAGACTGTGGCCCTTATTCTAAGATCGTGGCCCTTATTCTAAGACTGTGGCCCTTATTCTAAGACTGTGGCCCTTATTCTAAGATGGTGGCCCTTATTCTAAGACGGTGGCCCTTATTCTAAGTGTGGCCCTTATTCTAAGATGGTGGCCCTTATTCTAAGATGGTGGCCCTTATTCTAAGATGGTGGCCCTTATTCTAAGACTGTGGCCCTTATTCTAAAGTGTGGCCCTTATTCTAAGATGGTGGCCCTTATTCTAAGTGTGGCCCTTATTCTAAGATGGTGGCCCTTATTCTAACATGGTGGCCCTTATTCTAAGATGGTGGCCCTTATTCTAAGACTGTGGCCCTTATTCTGAGATGGTGGCCCTTATTCTAAGATGGTGGCCCTTATTCTAAGATGGTGGCCCTTATTCTAAGACGTTGGCCCTTATTCTAAGATGGTGGCCCTTATTCTAAGACTGTGTCTATTGTCATTGTTGCTCCAATATTGGTGTTGTAAAACAGGAACCAATCTAACACAAGCGTAATGAGAGTAAAGATTAATTTTAAAAATGCATCAATTTCTTTATTACGCTCGAAAGTTTAATAAAGGAGTTAATGAGATATTTTTTAAGGACCGTGCCTTTCCATAACACAAGCCCATTCAGCTTAAGCTGTTAAAACTAGATGGGCAGTAAATTTGTGAATAATTGTCGCCATTTACTAACTAAGCCGTTCACTTTCGTGCCATTCCTCACATAAATTCCCCGTTGATATTAAATTAAGGCATTCCAATGGAAAATGAGCTAGATTCATGCAAATTAAACAGCTTAGTGAGTGTAAATGAACGGATGATCTGACCTTTCGTGAATAGCTGAGAAGTTTTGCAGTGGCTTAAAGATCTTGGCAGTGGTTTAAAGAGATTACATCTCCAAATAGCAACGTCTTCTTGCCTTCCTATCCCTTGGAGCAGCAGAGAGATGCTTCACCTGAAGCCCGTGAACCTTGTTGTGTGGTGTTGTCCACCTGGTAGTTGTGGGCAGAAGACACGTACAGAATACATACGCATGCATGTACGGACAGAGTGAGGACAACTGGAAATTGGAGGAACAGCACCTCATATTTTGCTTAGGGAGCTTCAACCCCAGTAGCTCAGTCTACCTCAAACCTGCAACCGGGGAACACAGCTAGCAGGGAGGTACTTCACTCTTACCCCCTCTGTTTTCCTTCCTTCCTCTCTTCCCTCCTTCCCTCCTTCCTTCCGTCCTTCCATCCCTCGTTCCTTCCATCCCTCCTTCCTTCCATCCCTCCTTCCTTCCATCCCTCCTTCCTTCCTTCCTTCCCTCCCTCCCTCCCTCCTTCCTTCCTTCCTTCCCTCCCTCCCTCCTTCCTCTCTCTATTTGCCCTTCTCTCTTCCTCCCTCCCCCCTTCTTTCTATCCTTCCCTCCCTCCCTCCTTCCTTCCTTCCTTCCTTCCTTCCTTCCTTCTTTCCTTCCCTCCTTCCTTCCTTCCTTCCTTCCTTCCTTCCTTCCCTCCTTCCTTCCTTCCTTCCCTCCTTCCTTCCTTCCTTCCTTCCTTCCTTCCTTCCTTCCTTCCCTCCTTCCTTCCTTCCTTCCTTCCTTCCTTCCTTCCTTCCCTCCTTTCTTCCTTCCTTCCTTCCTTCCTTCCCTCCCTCCTTCCTTCCTTCCCTCCCTCCTTCCTTCCTTCCTTCCTTCCTTCCTTCCTTCCTTCCCTCCCTCCTTCCTTCCTTCCTTCCCTCCCTCCTTCCTTCCCTCCCTCCTTCCTTCCTTCCTTCCTCCCTTCCCTTCCTTCCTTCCTTCATTCCTTCCTTCCTTCCCTCCCTCCCTCCTTCCTTCCTTCCTTCCCTCCTTCCTTCCTTCCTTCCTTCCTTCCTTCCTTCCTTCCTTCCTTCCTTCCTTCCTTCCTTCCTTCCTTCCTTCCTTTCCTTCCCTCCTTCCTTCCTTCCTTCCTTCCTTCCTTCCTTCCTTCCTTCCTTCCTTCCTTCCTTCCTTCCTTCCTTCCTTCCTTCCTTCCTTCCTTCCTTCCCTCCTTCCTTTCCTTCCTTCCCTCCCTCCTTCCTTCCTTCCTTCCTTCCTTCCTTCCTTCCTTCCTTCCTTCCTTCCTTCCTTCCCTCCTTCCTTCCTTCCTTCCTTCCTTCCTTCCTTCCTTCCTTCCTTCCTTCCTTCCTTCCTTCTTTCCTTCCTTCCTTCCTTCCTCCTTCCTTCCTTCCTTCCTTCCTTCTTCCCTTCCTTCCTTCCTTCCCTTCCTCCTTCCTTCCTTCCTTCCTTCCCTCCCTCCCTCCTTCCTTCCCTCCCTCCTTCCTTCCCTCCCTCCTTCCCTCCCTCCTTCCTTCCCTCCCTTCCTTCCTCCCTTCCTTCCCTCCTTCCCTCCTTCCTTTCTTTCTTTTCTTCCTTCCTTCATTCCTCTCACTCACCCTCTTTCTCTCTCTCTCACTCTCTCTATCCGAATGGCCTACTCCTGCACCCATTGTCTATTGCCAATTACCTATTTTCCTCTCTTTTATTCTCTCATTCTCTCACTCTCTCCTCTTTCTTCCTCTCTTTAATTCTGTCATTCGCTCTCTCTCTCTCCCTCCTTTCCCTCTCTCTCTCTCTCTCTCTCTCTCTCTTTCTCTCATTGTCTTTATCTTTTCCTCTCTTTTTGTTCTATCTATCTATCTATCTATCTATCTATCTATCTATCTATCTATCTATCTATCTATCTATCTCTGCCTTAAAAATATCCGTCGACGGCCTCCACAGCCATCTGTGGCAAAGAATTCCACAGATTCACCACCCTCTGACTAAATAAATTCCTCCCCGTCTTCCGAAAGGCATGTCCTTTAATTGTATCTAGTTCCATATTTCTCTCTATCTTTCTCTCCCCACTCCGGCTGCTATCCCTGGGTTTTACAGGGAGTAGGCACACATGGTTCAAGTGGTCAAACTGATGTCAGCTAATCGGCTAAACACTTCCCTATAACTTCTTCATCTGTACATCCAGTCTGAAGAAGGGTTTCGGCCCGAAACATTGCCTATTTCCTTCGCTCCATAGATGCTGCTGCACCCGCTGAGTTTCTCCAGCTTTTTTGTGTACCTTCACTTCCCTATAACGTTAGTCGTTGGGGAATGGCCTCTCCTGGTCAGTCAGCAGGTGGCAAGGATCAGAGTGAACTCCAAGGTAGGGGGCGCTGTCACGCAGGCTAACATGCAAATTGGTGTAAGCAGCATCTATAGTTTCCTCTTCAAAATCCCAAACAACACTGATTTAGAAATATATTTGTCTTTCAACATAGAAACATAGACAATAGGTGCAGGAGTAGGCCATTCGGCCCTTCGAGCCAGAACCGCCATTCAATATGATCATGGCTGATCATCCAACTCAGTATCCCGTACCTGCCTTCGCCCCATATCCCTATTCCGTTAGCCCTAAATCTAACTCTCTCTTGAAACCATCCAGTGAATTGGCCTCCACTGCCTTCTGTGGAAGAGAATTCCATAGATTCACAACTCTCTGGGTGAAAAGGTTTTCCTCATCTCAGTCATAAATGGCCCATCCCTTATTCTTAAACTGTGACGCCTGGTTCTGGACTCCCCCAACATCGGGAACATTTTTCCTGCATCTAGCCTGATCAATTCCTTAAGAATTTTTAATATTTCTATAAGATCCCGTCTCATCCTTCTAAATTCCAGTAAATTACAAGCCCAGTCGGTCCATTCTTTCATCATATGTCAGTCCTGCCATCCCGGGAATTAACCTTGTAAACCTACGCTGCACTCCCTCAATAGCAAGAATGTTCTTCCTTAAATTAGGAGACCAAAACTGCACACAATACTGCAGGTGTGGTCTCACTAGGGCCCCTCTGTACAACTGCAGTTTCCTTCGCTGTCATTCAGTCTAAGTCCTGCCATCCAGAAGCAGCACTCAGAAAGCACCTTCCCCCGAAGGACTGCACCAGGTCAAAAACGTGGCTCACCATCACCTCCTCGTGGACAATTAATGAAGTGCATTAAACACTGTCCCTGCCAGCGACACCCACATACTGTCATTATTGTTATTTTAATGTAGGGGCTCAGTGGGAAGAGATGGTGATGAATGTAATAAATGATTGGCTAGGTTTAAATTGGAGCATTGTGTGGTCAGCTGGGCAAGATGCCAAGGGCCCAGAAGTAAGACACATAGAAACATAGAAAATAGGTGCAGGAGTAGGCCACTCGGTCCCTTCGAGCCTGCACCGCCATTCAATATGATCATGGCTGATCATCCAATTCAGTATCCTGTACTTGCCTTCTCTCCATACCCACTGGTCCTTTAGCCACAAGGGCCACATCTAACTCTCTCTTAAATATAGCCAATGAACTGTGGCATCAACTACCTTCTGTGGCAGAGAATTCCACAGATTCACCACTCTCTGTGTGAAAAATGTTTTCCTCATCTCGGTCCTAAATGACTTTCCCCTTATCCTTAAACTGTGACCTCTTGGCCTGGACTTCCCCCACATTTGGGAATAATCTTCCTGCATCTAGCCTGTCCAACCCCTTCAGAATTTTGTAAGTTTCTATAAGATCCCCCCTCAATCTTCTAAATTCTAGCGAGTACAAGGAGGAGGTTGAGTTTTACTGGACTGGTCCCAGAGATGTACAGCTTGTCATAGTCATAGAGTCATAGAGTGATACAGTGTAGAAACAGGCCCACATCGGCCAACAATGTCCAAGCTACACTGGTCCCACTTGCCTGCGCTTGGTCCATATCCTTCCAAACCTGTCCTATCCATGTACCTGTCTAATTGTTTCTTAAACGATAGGATAGTCCCAGCCTCAACTACCTCCTCTGGCAGCTTGTTCCATACACCCACCACCGCCTGTGTGAAAAGGTTACCCTTCAGATTCCTATTAAATCTTTTCCCCTTCACCTTGACCCTATGTCCTCTGGTCCTCGATTCCCCTACTCTGGGCAAGAGACTATGTGCATCTACCCGATCTATTCCTCTCATGATTTTGTACACCTCTGTAAGATCTCCCCTCATCCTCCTGCGCTCCATGGAATAGAGACCCAGCCTACTCAACCTCTCCCTGTAGCTATCACCCTCTAGTCCTGGCAACATCTTCGTAAATCTTCTCTGAACCCTTTCAAGCTTGACAATATCTTTCCTATAACATGGTGCCCAGAACTGAACACAATATTCCAAATGCAGTCTCACCAACGTCTTATACAACTGCATCATGACCTCCCAACTTCTATACTCAATACTCTGACTGATGAAGGCCAAAGTGCCAAAAGCCTTTTTGACCACCTGATCTACCTGCGACTCCACCTTCAAGGAACCATGCACCTGTACTCCTAGATCCCTCTGCTCTGCAACACTACCCAGAGGCCGACCATTTACTGTGTAGGTCCTGCCCTTGTTCGACGTCCCAAAATACAACACCTCACATTTCTCTGTATTAAATTCCATCAACCATTCCTCCGCCCACCTGGCCAATCGATCCAGATCCTGCTGCAATCGTTCACAACCATCTTCACTATCTGCAAAACCACCAACTTTTGTATCATCAGCAAACTTGTTAATCTTGCCCTGTATGTTCTCATCCAAATCATTGATGTAGATGACAAACAGAAACAAACCTTGCCCAGCACCGAACCCTGAGGCACAACACTAGTCACAGGCATCCAGTCTGAGAAGCAACCTTCGACAATCTGCTTCCTTCCATGGAGCCATTCACCTATCTCTCCTTGGATCCCATGAGATCTAAGTGTCGAATGGATCGACTGGGCTTGTATTCACTGGAATTTAGAAGGATGAGAGGTGATCTTATAGAAACATATAACATTCTTAAGGGATTGGACAAGCTAGATGCAGGAAAAAAATATCCCTATGTTGGGGTAGTCCAGAACTAGAGGTCACAGTTTAAGAATAAAGGGTAGGCCATTTAGGACTGAGATGAGGAAAAATTTTGTCAGCCAGAGAGTTGTGAATCTGTGGAATTCTCTGCCACAGAAGGCATTGGAGGCCAATTCACTGGATGTTTTCAAGAGAGAGTTAGATTTAGGGCTAACGGAATCAAGGGATATGGGGAGAAGGCAGGAACAGGGTACTGATTGTAGATAATAGACAATAGACAATAGGTGCAGGAGGAGGCCATTAGGCCCTTCGAACCAGCACCACCATTCAATGTGATCATGGCTGATCATCCACAATCAGTACCCCGTTCCTGCCTTCTCCCCATATCCCCTGACTCCGCTATTTTTAAGAGCCCTATCTAGCTCTCTCTTGAAAGCATCCAGAGAACCGTCCTCCACCCCCTCTGAGGCAGAGAATTCCACAGACTCACAACTCTCTGTGAGAAAAAGTGTTTCCTCGTCTCCGTTCTAAATGGCTTATCCCTTATTCTTAAACTGCGGCCCCTGGTTCTGGACTCCCCCAACATCGGGAACCTGTTTCCTGCCTCTAGCATGTCCAAGCCGTTAACAATCTTATTTGTTTCAACGAGATTCCCTCTCATCCTTCTAAACTCCAGAGTGTACAAGCCCAGCCGCTCCATTCTCTCAGCATATGACAATCCTGCCATCCTGGGAATTAACCTTGTAAAACTGCTAGTCTCAGTTATTAAAGATGGGATAGCAGCACATTTGGAAAGTGGTGAAATCATTGGACAAAGTCAGCATGGATTTACGAAAGGTAAATCATGTCTGACGAATCTTATAGAATTTTTCGAGGATGTAACTAGTAGCGTGGATAGGGGAGAACCAGTGGATGTGGTGTATCTGGACTTCCAGAAGGCTTTCGACAAGGTCCCACATAAGAGATTAGTATACAAACTTAAAGCACACGGCATTGGGGGTTCAGTATTGATGTGGATAGAGAACTGGCTGGCAAACAGGAAGCAAAGAGTAGGAGTAAACGGGTCCTTTTCACAATGGCAGGCAGTGACTAGTGGGGTACCGCAAGGCTCAGTGCTGGGACCCCAGCTATTTACAATATATATTAATGATCTGGATGAGGGAATTGAAGGCAATATCTCCAAGTTTGCGGATGACACTAAGCTGGGGGGCAGTGTTAGCTGTGAGGAGGATGCTAGGAGACTGCAAGGTGACTTGGATAGGCTGGGTGAGTGGGCAAATGTTTGGCAGATGCAGTATAATGTGGATAAATGTGAGGTTATCCATTTTGGTGGCAACAACAGGAAAGCAGACTATTATCTAAATGGTGGCCGATTAGGAAAAGGGGAGATGCAGCGTGACCTGGGTGTCATGGTACACCAGTCATTGAAAGTAGGCATGCAGGTGCAGCAGGCAGTGAAGAAAGCAAAATTCTTAAGGGGTTGGACAGGCTAGATGCAGGAAGATTGCTCCCGATGTGGGGGAAGTCCAGGACAAGGGGTCACAGCTTAAGGATAAGGGGGAAATCCTTTAAAACCAAGATGAGAAGAACTTTTTTCACACAGAGAGTGGTGAATCTCTGGAACTCTCTGCCACAGAGGGTAGTCGAGGCCAGTTCATTGGCTATATTTAAGAGGGAGTTAGATGTGGCCCTTGTGGCTAAGGGGATCAGAGGGTATGGGGAGAAGGCAGGTACGGGACACTGAGTTGGATGATCAGCCATGATCATATTGAATGGCGGTGCAGGCTTGAAGGGCCGAATGGCCTACTCCTACACCTAATTTCTATGTTTCTATGTTTCTAAACCTACACTGGGAATTAACCTTGTAAACCTACACTGCACTCCCTCAGTAGCAAGAATGTCCTTCCTCAAATTAGGTGATCAGCCATGATCATATTGAATGGCGGTGCTGGCTCGAAGGGCCGATTGGCCTCCTCCTGCACTTACTTGCTTTGGTTTCATGTTGCTATGTCCCTGAATTTGGAGATGTGTTTCGTTTTTACCTGAGCTTCTGTACCACTTGTCTGATGGTGGAGGAGAGAAGGGGGAATGACCGTGGTGAGATTCAGCCTATTAATGCCGCGGGCCTTGCCAAGGCAGCGTGGCGTAACTTGAGTCAATGGATTGGAGGCTGGTTTGTGTGATGGTCTGGGCCACGTCCACAACTCACTGCAGTTTCTCTATCGTTCTCTAGGAGGGTTAGAGTGGATCTGTCACTAAAACACTTCCACTCATGGAGGAGGGCTACAAAAAGCTAGAATTGCTTCTCAGGATGAAGGGTGATCCAGAGAAGAGGCAGATTTCTTTTTCATATAACTATAGATTTACTGTGGAATTGAATACAAAAGCAGGGAGGTTTTATTTCAGTTATACAGGGATTGGGATCTACATCGGTGAGACCAAGCGTAGGCTTGGCGATCGCTTCACCGAACACCTCCGCTCAGTCCGCATTAACCAACCTGATCTCCCGGTGGCTCAGCACTTCAACTCCCCCTTCCATTCCGAATCTGACCTTTCTGTCCTGGGCCCCCTCCATGGCCAGAGTGAGGACCACCGTAAATTGGAGGAGCAGCACCTCATATTCCGCTTGGGCAGTCTGCACCCTAGTGGCATAAACATTGAATTCTCCAATTTCCGGTAGTCCTTGCTGTCTCCTCCCCTTCTCAGCTCAGCCCTCAGCCCTCTGGCTCCTCCTCTTCCTTTCTTCTTCTAGCCCCCCCCCCCCCCCCCCCCCCCAACCCCCCACCCACCCTATGTCAGTCTGAAGGAGGGTTTCGGCCCGAAACGTTGCCTATTTCTTGTGCTCCATTGATGCTGCCGCACCCACTGAGTTTCTCCAGCACTTTTGTCTACCTAGGCATTGGTGAGTTCACTTCTACAGTTCTACTATTTAAAATAAATTTGGTTCAGGAAGGTTTTAAGGAATATTTAATCATATACCATGGAAACAGGCCCTTCGGCCCAACTCATCCACGCTGTCCAAGATGCCCCATCTCAGCTGAGATGAAAGAATGGGTCGACTGGGCTTGTATTCACTGGAATTTAGAAGGATGAGAGGGTACTACTCCGTATTAAATTCCATCAACCATTCCTCCACCCACCTGGCCAATTGATCCAGAACCTGCTGCAATCGCTCACAACCATCTTCACTAGTGGAGTTAATGGCGGCCCCTAACGGCAGCGGCTCGACTACAGTCGTCTGTCTTTTTTTATTTTTGCCTTGTTAAATGTATGTCTTTGAGTCAGTTTTTATTTTATTTGTTTAGCTGTGTATATGTGGGGGGTGGTGGGGGGGCTGTGGGGGAAACCGTTTGAATCTCTTCCCTGTGCGGGGACCCGACTATTCCCTGTCGGGTCTCGGATGTCGTTGGGCCTAACATCGTGGAGCCGGCGGTGACCTCCGGCTGGAACTAACCTGAGGGCTCCAGTTGCAGAGCCTGCGGAACTGACATCGCAGAGCTGGCCAACTTCGGAGCAGGAAGAGCTGTGGTGGCGCGCGGCTGTGACCCGACTTTTGGAGTTCGGAGGCACCGGCCGCAGACCCGGTGGACGGGAACATCGGGAGCTCGCAGGTCCCTGGTGGGAGACCGCTTTTCCGAGCTCCGCAACGGCGACTTCTCCCGCTGGACTCGCGGGTTTAAGGACATGGAGCCGGGGCCTAACATCGACCGGCGCGGCTTAAACGGCCTCAGGGCTTACCATCGCCCGCCAGGGGCTTTAACATCGGAGCCCCAGTTCGCCTCGACGCTGCAGTTGGACTGCTGGACCACGGGAGAAAGAACAAAGGGAAGAGATACAGACTTTGCCTTCCATCACAGTGAGGAGATGTTGGAGACTCACTGTGATGGATGTTTATGTAAACTGTGTTAAGTGTGCGTCTTGGATTGTGTTGTAATGTAAAAACTGTAGAAATGATATTTCGTTCAAACCTAGGTTTGAATGACAATAAATAGCATTCTATTCTATTCTATTTCTACTATCTGCAAAACCACTAACTTTTGTATCATGTTGTATCATAAGATGAGTTGAATGTGCAGATAGCTATTAATGATTATGATATAGTTGGGATCACGGAGACATGGCTCCAGGGTGACCAAGGCTGGGAGCTGAACATCCAGGGATATTCAATATTCAGGAGGGATAGACAGAAAGGGAAAGGTGGTGGGGTAGCTTTGCTGGTTAGAGAGGAGATTAACGCAATAGAAAGGAAGGACATTAGTTTGGAGGATGTGGAATCGGTATGGGTAGAGCTGCGAAACACTAAGGGGCAGAAAACGCTGGTGGGAGTTGTGTCCAGGCCACCTAACAGTAGTAGTGAAGTTGGGGATGGCATCAAACAGGAAATTAGAAATGCGTGCAAAGGTAAAAGAGGTATAATGGGTGACTTCAATCTACATATAGATTGGGTGAATCAAATTAGCAGGGGTGCTGAGGAAGAGGATTTCTTGGAATGTATGCGGGATAGTTTTCTAAACCAACATGTAGAGGAACCAACGAGAGAGCAGGCTATTTTAGACTGGGTATTGAGTAATGAGGAAGGGTTAGTTAGCAATCTTGTTGTGCGTGGCCCCTTGGGCAAGAGTGACCATAATATGGTTGAGTTCTTCATTAGGATGGAGAGTGATATTGTTAATTCAGAAACAATGGTTCTGAACTTAAAGAAAGGTAACTTTGAAGGTATGAGACGTGAATTGGCCAAGATAGACTGGCAAATGATTCTTAAAGTGTTGACGGTGGATGTGCAATGGAAGGCATTTAAAAAATCCATGGATGAACTACAACAATTGTTCATCCCAGTTTGGCAAAAAAATAAATCAGGGAAGGTAGTGCATCCGTGGATAACAAGGGAAATCAGGGATAGTATCAAAACAAAAGATGAAGCATACAAATTAGCCAGAAAAAGCAGCCTACCAGAGGACTGGGAGAAATTCAGAGTCCTGCAGAGGAGGACAAAAGGCTTAATTAGGAAAGGGAAAATAGATTATGAAAGAAAATTTGCAGGGAACATAAAAACTGACTGCAAAAGTTTTTATAGATATGTGAAGAGGAAAAGAGTAGTTAAAACAAATGTAGGTCCCTTGCAGTCAGAAACAGGTGAATTGATCATGGGGAACAAGGACATGGCAGACCAATTGAATAACTACTTTGGTTCTGTCTTCACTAAGGAAGACATAAAAAATCTGCCAGAAATAGCAAGGGTCCGGGGGTTAAATGGGATGAAGGAACTGAGTGAAATCCAGGTTAGCCGGGAAGTGGTGTTAGGTAAATTGAATGGATTAAAGGCCGATAAATCCCCAGGGCCAGATAGGCTGCATCCCAGAGTACTTAAGGAAGTAGCTGTAGAAATAGAGGATGCATTAGTGATAATTTTTCAAAACTCTTTAGAATCTGTAGTAGTTCCTGAGGATTGGAGGGTAGCTAATGTAACCCCACTTTTTAAAAAGAGAGGGAGAGAGAAAATGGGGAATTACAGACCAGTTAGTCTAACGTTGGTGGTGGGGAAAATTCTGGAGTCAGTTATTAAAGATGGGATAGCAGCACATTTGGAAAGTGGTGAAATCATTGGACAAAGTCAGCATGGATTTAAGGAAGGTAAATCATGTCTGACAAATCTTATAAAAATTTTCGAGGATGTAACTAGTAGAGTGGATAAGGGAGAACCAGTGGATGTGTTATATCTGGACTTTCAGAAGGCTTTCGACAAGGTCCCACATAAGAGATTAGTATACAAACTTAAAGCACAAGGCATTGGGGGTTCAGTATTGATGTGGATAGAGAACTGGGTGGCAGACAGGAAGCAAAGAGTAGGAGTAAACGGGTCCTTTTCACAATGGCAGGCAGTGACTAGTGGGGTACCGCAAGGCTCAGTGCTGGGACCCCAGCTATTTACAATATATATTAATGATCTGAATGAGAGAATTGAATGCAACATCTCCAAGTTTGCGGATGACACGAAGCTAGGGGGCAGTGTTAGCTGTGAGGAGGATGCAAGGTGACTTGGATAGGTTGGGTGAGTGGGCAAATGCATGGCAGATGCAGTATAATGTGGATAAATGTGAGGTTATTCACTTTGTGTAACGGGTATAGCTTGGACCCAATAGCAGCACAGAATCAGGCAGGTATAATTGGTCATGAACTTTATTACGATACTGTAACACAGAGTAGTAACACAGGAATGGGTACACCGTACTCACACAGAGGCTCAGGATTGAGCGAGGGTTCCGAAGAGGGGCAGGCAGGAGACGTAGTCGGGGTAGCGGAAGGTCCGGTAACCAGGAGATCCAACACACGATGCAAACAAACCAGCGAGGGACAGACGAAAGGAGAGTCGAAGCCAGGCAGGAAGTCGAGGAGCCGTTGCAGGGATACACCAAACAGCCCAGGAGAGAGGCAGACAGAAACCAGGAGGTACGGGACGAAGGCCGTGGTCGGGGACAGAAGGCTGAGGTGATATCCGGGAAGACGACAGGACGGAATGGTCAGGGGCAGGCAGGTTCGAATCCGTGTAGGCAGTCGGGAAATCGCTGGAGAGTCTTGCATGAATGCTGAGAACAATCTGGCACTGTGTGAATGGTGAGGAGAGTCTATATACCGGGTTAATTGGTGATCAGAGGCAACTGAGTGCAACAGGTGAGGAGAGTTGGGCTGATGAGAGGGGAGTGGCAGGCGAGGAGAAGGAGGGACCGGTGGAAAAGTACTGGGAGGTGAAGTGGGTGAGAATGAGGAGAGGGCACTGTGACACTTTGGTGACAAAAACAGGAAAGTAGACTATTATCTGAATGGTGGCCGATTAGGAAAAGGGGAGATGCAGCGAGACCTGGGTGTCATGGTACACCAGTCATTGAAGGTAGGCATGCAGGTGCAGCTGGCAGTGAAGAAAGCAAATGGTATGTTAGCGTTCATAGCAAAAGGATTTGAGTATAGGAGCAGGGAGGTTCTACTGCAGTTGTACAGGGTCTTGGTGAGACCACACCTGGAGTATTGCGTACAGTTTTGGTCTCCTAATCTGAGGAAAGACATTCTTTCCATAGAGGGAGTACAGAGAAGGTTCACCAGACTGATTCCTGGGATGGCAGGACTTTCATGTGAAGAAAGACTGGATAGACTCGGCTTGTACACGCTGGAATTCAGAAGATTGAGGGGGGATCTTATAGAAACTTACAAAATTCTTAAGGGGTTGGACAGGCTAGATGCAGGAAGATTATTCCCGATGTTGGGGAAGTCCTGAACTAGGAGGTCACAGTTTAAGGATTAGAGGGAAGTATTTTAGGACCGAGATGAGAAAATCATTTTTTACACAGAGAGTGGTGAATCTGTGGAATTCTCTGCCACAGAAGGTGGTTGAGGCCAGTTCATTGGCTATATTTAAGAGGGAGTTAGATGTGGCCCTTGTGGCTAAAGGGATCAGGGGGTATGGAGAGAAGGCAGGTACAGGATACTGAGTTGGATGATCAGCCATGATTATATTGAATGGCGGTGCAGGCTCACAAGGCCGAATGGCCTACTCCTGCACCTATTTTCTATGTTTCTATAAGCAAGCTTGCTAATCTTGCCCTGTGTGTTCTCATCCAAATAATTGATGTAGATCGTAATTGTAAATCTTTATTGTCATTTCCTGAGTATTCGCATACCCAGAGGAAACAAAAAAACGTTGCTCAACCAGTGTCCATTCAGTTTGCATTAAAAAATAAACAGGAATTAAAATTAAAAAATACATGTCATGAACAAATTTAACACTCTACTAAACATTCAACAGCCGTTCCGACCGGCAGCGGCACAACAGTGGCTCTGCTGCAGTGTGGGGGTTTGTGCGCGATACTTGGCAGGGGGCAAAGTCCATTTAACAGTCTTATAGCCTGTGGGAAGAAGCTGAGGAGCATCCTGCTGGTTTTGCAGCTAATGCTCCTGTACCTCTTCCCAGATGGGAGGATGGAGAAAATGTCATGCGATGGGTGGTAAGGGTCTTTGATGATGGAGATGGCTCTGTTGATACATCTCTTCTTGTATATGTCCAGCAGGAAGGGGAGTGGAGCACCAATAATCCTGCTTGCGGTCTTCACTATCCTGTCTAGTTGGTGCCGTTCGTACGCCTTGCAGCTCCCGAACCAGGAAGTGATGCCGTATGTCAGTGTGCTCTCGACAGTCCCCCTATAAAAAGTCCGTAGGTGTGTGGTGGGGAGGCCTGCTTTACATAGTCTTCGGAGAGGGTGAAGTCGCTGCTGGGCATAAGCAGTAACGGGCCCAGCACTGATCCCTGAGGCACAACACTAGTCACAGTCCTCCAGTCTGAGAAGCAACCTTCCACCATCACCCTCTCCTTCCTTCCATGGAGACAATTTGCTATCCATTCAGCTATCTCTCCTTGGATCGACCGGGCTTGTATTCACTTGAATTTAGAAGGATGAGAGGGAATCTTATAGAGACATATAACATTCTTAAGGGTTTGGACAAACTAGATGTGGGTAAAAATGTTCCTCATGTTGGGGGGAGTCCGGAACCAGGAGGTTACAGCTGATGAATAAGGGGTAGATCATTTTGGACTGAGTTGAGGAAAAGCTTTTTCACCCAGAGAGTTGTGAATCTGTGGAATTCTCTGCCACAGAAGGCAGTGGAGACCAATTCACTGGATGTTTTCAAGAGAGAGTTAGATTTAGCTCTTCGGGTTAAAGGAATCAGGGGATATGGGGAAAAAGCAGGAACAGGGTACTGATTTTAGATGATCAGCCATGATGATTTTGAATGGCAGTGCAGGCTCGAAGAGCCGAATGGTCTACTCCTTCCAATATATGTGTCAAATGTTGGTGAATGGGACCAGCGTGGATGGGTCACCTTGGTCGGCACGGAGGAGTTGGGCTGAAGGTCATACAAATAAAAAGAAAAGACACAACGCACTATAGAATTTACCATGCACGTCCCCCCCCCACCCCCACCGTGGAATCAACGTTTCCCACTGTGAGGGAAGGCACTAAAAGTCCAGTCCTCTTCCCCTATGTTCACCTGTGGTCGGGGCCTATTCAGGCCTCCGCAGTCGCCGCAGCAGAGGCCCGATGTTTCAGGCCCTCTTGCCAGATGATGGAGTTCGGAAGAACACTATTTATATATGGCTATCTGATTTGATCGGATAACATGCAATGCAAAGCTTTCCTCCATATCTCGGTACGTAGTCATAGAGTCATAGAGCCATGTGGCGTGGAAACAGGCCCTTAGGCCCAACATTCCCACACCGACCAACATATCCCATCTACACTAGTCCCACCTAATAATAATAATGATATATTTTATTGACATTGCACATAGATGCGACGAGATTTGGGTATGCAGCTTCCATCCGATGTCATAACTTAAACAACTAATAACATTTAGATACCCTAAGATACATGATTTATAAAAAACAACAGTAAAACAGTAAAGTGCAAATATGTCTATGCCGAGTCGATGTGCGTGAATACAGTTCATGGTGGTGGGAGGCACTCAGCAGGGCCGGTTCAGAGCAGCGATAGCTCTGGGGATGAAGCTGCTCCTGAGTCTCGAGGTTCGGGCGTAGAAGGCCTTGTAACGCCTGCCGGAAGTTAGGAGTTCGAACCGACCATTACAAGGGTGTGAGGAGTCTTTGTGGATGCTGACGGCCTTCCTGAGGCACCGTGTGTAGTAGATGCCCTCCAAGGCTGATAGCTGTGTCCCAATTATCTTCTGTGCCCTGTGTGCTTTTTGCCCAAATACCTCTAAACTTGTTCTATCCATGTATCTGTCTAACTGTTTCTTAAATGTTGTAATAGTCCCAGCCTCAACTACCTCCTCCGTCAGCTCGTTCCATACACCCACCACCCTTTGTGTGGAAAAGTTACCCTTCAGATTCCTATTAAATCTTTTCCCCTTCACCTTGAACCTGTGTCCTCTGGTCCTCGATTCCCCTACTCTGGGCAAGAGACTCTGTGTATCTACCCGATCTATTCCTCTCATGATTTTATACACTAGTGGGACAGTCTACGACCAGAGGTCATAGCCTCGGAATTAAAGATTTTTAGGAAGGAGATGAGGAGGAATTTCTTCAGTCAGGTCTTTTTTTTTTATACACCTCTACAAGATCACCCCTCATCCTCCTGCGCTCCAAGGAATAGAGACCCAGCCTGCTCAACCTCTCCCTGTAGCTCACACCCTCTAGTCCTGGCAACATCCTCGTGAATCTTCTCTGCACCCTTTCCAGCTTGACAACATCATGTTGACACCATGTGACAATAATAAATATAGATACAAACCTTAAAGTTTAGATCTCTTTAAATAGGAATTGGCGGCACGGTGGCGCAGCGGTAGAGTTGCTGCCTTAAAGCACTTGCAGCGTCGGAGACCCGGGATCGATCCCGACTACGGGTGCTGTCTGTACGGAGTTTGCACGTTCTCCCCGTCGTGACCTGCGTGAGTTTTCTCCGAGGTCTTCGTTTTCCTCCCACACTCCAAAGACGTGCGGTTTTGTAGGTTGCTTGGCTTGATCTAAGTGTGTAAATTATCCCTCGTGTGTGTAGGGTAGTGTTAGTGTGCGGGGATTGTTGGCCAGGGTGGACCCGGTGGGCCGAAGGGCCTGTTTCCGCGCTGTGCCCCTAAACTAAATTAAAGGAATGTGTGTGTGTGTTGGAAGCAGTTCAGAGCATGATATGAGATATGATATGAGAAGACTGATTTTGACAGAAACTCAGCTCATGAGAGGACTCGATATAGAGTGGTTCTTCTTTTGGGAGAATGAAAGACTAGGGTCACTGTTTGAATATGAATGGCCGTCCATTTAAACCAAGGGACGAGGTTTTTTTTTCCCTTCCTCTCAGCGAGCCTTTGTGTCTCTCCTCCCCATGGGACGGTGGAAGCAGAGACGCTGAATATTTTCAAGGCAGAGATGGATTCTTCGATAAGCAAGAGGGTGAGAGGTCAGGACAGAACTCCTGAGAGGCTGCGGGCGTTTCAATGCAGCAACGTGCAGCTTGTGCTGTTAGTGTCCCCACTTCCCTCAGCAGGTCACGGGACTTCAGCTCCCTGGTGGTGTAACTCCATTGGGAATACCCAGGATGGCGGGACTGGCAAATGATGAAAGAATGGATCGACTGGGCTTATATTCACTGGAATTTAAAAGGCTGAGAGGAGGATCTTATTGAAACATATAATATATTTTTTAAAGGTTTAAGCAGGAACTGCAGATGCTGGAAAAATCAAAAGCAGACAAAAAATGCTGGAAAAATTCAGCGGGCGAGGCAGCATCTATGGAGAGAAGGAATAGGTGACTTTTCGAGTCTGAAGAAGGGTCTCGACCCGAAACCTCGCCTATTCCTTCTCTCCATAGATGCTGCCTGACCCGCTGAGTTCCTTAAGATTTTTTTAAGGGATTGCAGAGGATAGATGCAAAAATGCTCCCTAATATTAGGGGGAGTCCGGAACTAGGCGGGATCACACAGTTTAAGAATCAGGTGTATGCCATTTAAGAATGGGATGAGGAAAAACATTTCACCCAGAGAGTTGAGAATCTATGAAATTCTCTGCAACAGAAGGCAGTGGAGGCCGATTCACTGGATGTTTTCAAGAGAGTTAGATTTAGTTCCTAGGGTTAAGGGAATCGAGGGATATGGGGAGAAAGCAGGAACAGGGTACTGATTTTGGATGAGCACATTGAATGGCGGTGCTGGATCGAAGGGCCGAATGGCCTACTCCTGCACCTATTGTCTATGTTCCTGTGTTGCTGTGTAATATGTGAAGAATGTAGGAAGGAACTGCAGATGCCCGTTTAAACTGAACATAGGCACGAAGTGGCATACAAGTATCTCAGCATACATGACAACTATAAACCAACACCGGTGGCAAGCAACCCCTGGCTCCACTGAAGTTAAGCTCCAAAATGAGACTGGAAATAGATCAATAGAGCAAGCTCGATGGGCTGAATGGCCTAATCCTGCTCCTATGTCTTGTGATCTTATGATCCTAACCGGCAGTAGTGCTGATCTTAGATGGCGTATCTTATACCCGACTGAGCAATGTCGCACATAGATGGCCCCAGTGCACCTCCCGACAATATATATATTTATGTGTATGTGTATATATTTATAGAATGGTATATGGACACACTGATCTGTTCTGTATTCATGCCTACTATGTTCTGTTGTGCTGAAGCAAAGCAAGAATTTCATTGTCCTATCAGGGACAGATGACAATAAACTCACTTGAATCTCTGCCCTCTGGAAGGCGCTATAGGTGCATCAAATCCAGGACAAACAGACTCAGGAATAGTTGCTTTCCGAGAATTATATCTACCATAAATTCAAATTCACACATGCACTGACTACACCGCCCAACACGGACTTCCATCTGTATATATGTATATATGATATATGTATATATGTCCCCCCCCCATCTCCCTTCTGTTTTTTGTTTTTTTTCTGTTTCTTGTTTTTTGTGCTAAATTGTATGTATGCACTGAGTACGAGCAGCTTTCAGTTTCACTGTACATGTATAGTGACAATAAATGGCATATCTATCTATCTTGAATCTTCAACTGTGCTTTAAAAATACCCAATCACTTGGCCTCCACCGCCGTCTGCAGCAATGTATTCCGCAGATTCACCACCCTCTGGCTCGAGGGGATGAGAGGGGATCTCATTGAAACATATAAGATTATTAAGGGTTTGGACACGCTAGAGGCAGGAAACATGTTCCCGATGTTGGGGGAGTCCAGAACCGGGGCCACAGTTTAAGAATAAGGAGTAAGCCATTTAGAACGGAGACGAGGAAACACTTTTTTCTCACAGAGTGTGGTGAGTCTGTGGAATTCTCTGCCTCAGAGGGCGGTGGAGGCTGTTCATTGGATACTTTCAAGAGAGAGCTAGATAGGGCTTTTAAAAATAGCGGAGTCAGGGGATATGGGGAGAAGGCAGGAACGGGGTACTGATTGGGGATGATCAGCCATGATCACATTGAATGGCGGTGCTGGCTCGAAGGGCCGAATGGCCTCTACTCCTGCACCTATTGTCTATTGTCTATTGTCTAAATAAATTCCTCCTCACCTCCATTGTAAAGGTACGTCCTTCTATTCTGAGGCTGCGCCCTCTGGCCCTGGACTCTCGCACTAGTGGAAACA
This sequence comes from Leucoraja erinaceus, assembly GCF_028641065.1. NCBI lineage: Eukaryota > Metazoa > Chordata > Chondrichthyes > Rajiformes > Rajidae > Leucoraja > Leucoraja erinaceus. The sequence goes on from NW_026575495.1 coordinate 146,573, forward strand.
TCCTTGACGGTTGAGACAAAATGCTAGAGTAATGGCACTGTCCCGTTTTTTAGGCGACCACAGGTGACTAGGCTGTCACCACATGGTTGTTGGGGTGTTGCCTGTATGGTATCCTCAGTCAACCAAAGAATCGGAGCGTTTTCTGGATTTTGAAATGTTCAAAACATTTCAACAAAATAGAGAGAGTACAGAGGAGATTTACTAGAATGTTGCCTGGGTTTCAACAACTAAGTTACAGAGATAGGTTGAATAAGTTAGGTCTTTATTCTCTGGAGCGCAGAAGGTTAAGGGGGGACTTGATAGAGGTCTTTAAAATGATGAGAGGGATAGACAGAGTTGATGTGGACAAGCTTTTTCCCTTTGAGAATAGGGAAGATTCAAACAAGAGGACATGACTTCAGAATTAAGGGACAGAAGTTTAGGGGTAATATGAGGGGGAACTTCTTTACGCAGAGAGTGGTGGCGGTGTGGAATGAGCTCCCAGTGGAAGTGGTGGAGGCAGGTTCATTGGTATCATTTCAAAATAAATTGGATAGGCATATGGATGAGAAGGGAATGGAGGGTTATGGTACGAGTGCAGGCAGGTGGGACTAAGGGGAACAAAATTTGTTCGGCATGGACTTGTAGGGCCGAGATGGCCTGTTTCCGTGCTGTAATTGTTATATATGTTATATATATATGTTATAAAACGTTTCGGCGCCAGTCGGCTTGTCGTAGGTTGTCGCCAGGATGACGTTGGTTGTCGCTGGTGCCGACTCCGGTGAGTTCCATTGGCGACTACCTACGTCAACCGGCGACAGGTGCCGGCGACTGAATTGTCGTACCTTGACGTAGCTTGTCGCGGGTGGACGATGTAGATCAGTGCACGCTCCTTTAACATAGTGACCTCACCACTACTAACCACTCCCCATTATCTTCAGTATAACTGTAGCCTTCCCCAACTCTATCTCTCTCTCTAGCTCCAGTGACAGACCACGGACAGCTAGGGCACAGTGTGTGTATTATAACAATGTTTGAAATAAACTAGTAGCAACTAAGTTACAGAGAAAGGTTGAACAAGTTAGGGCTTTATTCTTTGGAGCGTAGAAGGTTAAGGGGGGACTTGATAGAGGTTTTTTAAATGATGAGAGGGATAGACAGAGTTGACGTGGAAAAGCTTTTCCCACTGAGAGTAGGGAAGATTCAAACAAGGGGACATGACATGAGAATTAAGGGACTGAAGTTTAGGGTTAACATGAGGGGGAACTTCTTTACTCAGAGAGTGGTGGCTGTGTGGAATGAGCTTCCAGTGAGGGTGGTGGAGGCAGGTTCGTTTTTATCATTTAAAAATAAATTGGATAGTTATATGGACGGGAAGGGAATGGAGGGTTATGGTCTGAGCGCAGGTAGATGGGACTAGGGGAGATTATGTGTTCGGCACGGACTAGAAGGGTCGAGATGGCCTGTTTCCGTGCTGTAATTGTTATATGGTTATAGTAGTGAAGACATCGTGTGTTTGACAAGTCTTTACATGGTGTCAGAAGTGGGATTCGAACCCACGCCTCCAAAGGAGCATGTACTGACCTACAGACGTAGGTGTGGTCATGGGTGGACGTCCTAATGGGTCTCTGGTTGTCGGTAGATTGACATAGCTTGACGTCGACTAGGTGGTAAATTGTTGTAGCCATTGTCGTAGACATTGTCGTGGGGGGGTCTAGTCAATGGTTTTTCAGCGACCTGCTACCACTATGACAGTCGCTGACAGTCGCCGAAAAAAATCGCCTAAGTGGGACATGCCCATAACTCAGCGGGTCAGGCAGCGTCTCTTGAGGAAAAGAATGGGTGGCGCTTCGAGGAATATACATTATATCCGCAGAATGCAATGGTGTGAAATTTATGAGTTACAAGCCTCACAGTTCTAGCACTACCCTAGAAAGCATGAGTAATGTATTTGCCAGGAGTACCCTTTTACTATGGCTCAGGTAATGAGTGCTCTGCTGTACATTAATACCTTGTAAGTGTTGACCCATGTGGTGGATGTAATAAATCTGGCAGATAGGATGCCTCCCGCCAGCAACCCGTGCAGTAAGGCAGCATTGTTACGGAGACGTGGTATTTGCTAATGTACAGCAGAAATCTCCAAATTCAACAACGGGCTGTCAAGTTATTGCAGAGGATAAGTGATCTTAGAGGGAGGCAAAGTCGATCTCATTGAAACACAGTGCAGGGGAAAAAATATATGGTCACAACTGCAATGTTACTTGGATTAACAAGATGTGTCGAAATTGTGTTTCGGGCCTACTGTTAGCGAGAATTTTCTTTGTACAGAGCCCTAGTGAGACCACACCTGGAGAATTGTGTGCAGTTTTGGTCCCCTTATTTTTGGAAGGACATTCTATTGAGGGAGTGCAGCGTAGGTTCACCAGGTTAATTCCCGCGATGGCGGGACTGTCACATGCTGAGAGAATGGAGAGGCTGGGCTTGTACACTCTGGAGTTTGGAGCGATGAGAGGGGATCTTATTGAAACATATAAGATTAATAAGGGTTTGGACACGCTAGAGGCAGGAAACATGTTGCCGATGTTGGGGGAGTCTAGAACCAGGGGCCACAGTTTAAGAATAAGGGTTAAGCCATTTAGAACGGAGATCTTTTTCTCACAGAGAGTTGTGAATCTGTGGAATTCTCTGCCTCAGAGGGCGGTGGAGGCCGGTTCTCTGGATACTTTCAAGAGAGAGCTAGATAGGGCTCTAAAAGATAGCGGAGTCAAGGGATATGAGGAGAAGGCAGGAACGGGGTACTGATTGGGGATGATCAGCCATGATCACATTGAATGGCGGTGCTGGCTCGAAGAGCTGAATGGCCTGCTCCTGCACCTATTGTCTGTTGTCTATTGTCTATTGTAACATTGGTGTGGTAGAGTTGCTGCCTCACAGCACCAGAGACCCGGGTTTGATCCTGGCTACGGAGTTTGCACGTTCTCTCCGTGACCTGCGTGGGTTTTCAACCGGGTACTCCGGTTTCCTCCCACATTTAGTTTAGTTTGTCGCCTGCTATCCAGTAAGCGGAAAGACATTACATGTTTACAATCGAGCCGTTTACAGTGTACAGATACATGATCAGGGAAATAACCTTTGGTGCAAGGTAAAGGCAGTAAAGTCCAATCAAGGATAGACAATAGACAATAGGTGCAGGAGGAGGCCATTCAGCCCTTTGAACCAGCACCGCCATTCAATGTGAACATGGCTGATCATCCCCAATCAGTACCCTGATCCGGCCTTCTCCCCATATAACCATATAACAATTACAGCACGGAAACAGGCCATCTCGACCCTTCTAGTCCGTGCCGAACACATAATCTCCCCTAGTCCCATACACCTGCGCTCAGACCATAACCTTCCATTCTCTTCCCGTCCATATAACTATCCAATTTATTTTTAAATGATAAAAGCGAACCTGCCTCCACCACCCTCACTGGAAGCTCATTCCACACAGCTACCACTCTCTGAGTAAAGAAGTTCCCCCTCATGTTACCCCTAAACTTCAGTCCCTTAATTCTCAAGTCATGTCCCCTTGTTTGAATCTTCCCTACTCTCAGTGGGAAAAGCTTTTCCACGTCAACTCTGTCTATCCCTCCCATCATTTTAAAGACCTCTATCAAGTCCCCCCTTAACCTTCTGCGCTCCAAAGAATAAAGCCTTAACTTGTTCAACCTTTCTCTGTAACTTAGTTGTTGAAACCCAGGCAACATTCTAGTAAATCTCCTCTGTACTCTCTCTATTTTGTTGACATCCTTCCTATAATTAGGCAACCAAAATTGTACACCATACTCCAGAATTGGCCTCACCAATGCCTTGTACAATTTTAACATTACATCCCAACTTCTATACTCAATGCTCTGATTTATAAAGGCCAGCACACCAAAAGCTTTCTTTACCACCCTATCTACATGAGATTCCACTTTCAGGGAACTGTGCACAGTTATTCCCAGATCCCTCTGTTCAACTACATTCTTCAATTCCCTACCATTTACCATGTACGTCCTATTTTGATTTGTCCTGCCAAGATGTAGCACCTCACACTTATCAGCATTAAACTCCATCTGCCATCTTTCAGCTCACTCTTCCAACTGACATAAATCTCTCTGTAGACTTTGAAACTCTACTTCATTACCCGCAACCCCACCTATCTTAGTATCATCTGCATACTTACTAATCCAATTTACCACATCATCATCCAGATCATTGATGTACATGACAAACAACAGTGGACCCAACACAGATCCCTGTGGCACCCCACTAGTCACTGGCCTCCAACCTGACAAACAACCATCCACCATTGCTCTCTGGCATCTCCCATTCAGCCACTGTTGAATCCATCTTGCTACTCCACCATTAATACCCAACCATTGAACCTTCTTAACCAACCTTCCGTGAGGAACCTTGTCAAAGGCCTTACTGAAGTCCATATACACAACATCCACTGCTTTACCCTCATCAATTTCCCGAGTAACATCTTCAAAAAATTCAAGAAGATTAGTCAAACATGACCTTCCAGGCACAAATCCATGTTGACTGTTTCTAATCAGACCCTGTTTATCCAGATGCTTATATATATTATCTCTAAGTATTCTTTCCATTAATTTGCCCACCACTGACATCAAACTAACAGGTCTATAATTGCTAGGTTTACTCTTAGACCCCTTTTTAAACAATGGAACAACATGCGCAGTACGCCAATCCTCCGGCACTATTCCCGTTTCTAATGACATTTGAAATATTTCTGCCATAGCCCCTGCTATTTCTACACTAACTTCCCTCAATGTCCTAGGGAATATCCTGTCCGGACCTGGAGACTTATCCACTTTTATATTTCTCAAAAGTGTCAGTACTTCCTCTTCTTTGATCCTCATAGTTTCCATAGCTACTCTACTTGTTTCCCTTATCTCACATAATTCAATATCCTTCTCCTTGGTGAATACCGAAGAAAAGAAACTGTTCAATATCTCCCCCATCTCTTTTGGCTCTGCAGATAGTTGTCCACTCTGACTCCCTAATGGACCAATTTTATCCCTCGTTATCCTTTTGCTATTATCCCCTGACTCCGAATAGTTTGAGAGACATCAAAGACATGCAGGTTTGAAGGCTTCTGTAATTGTCCCTAGAGTGTAGGATAGACCTAGACTACGGGTGTTGCTGGATGACATGGACTCGATGGGCCGAAGGGCCTGTTTCAACGTTGTATCTCTAAACTAAACTAAAAATCGTTGTCATGTCCTCAAGTTCAGAAGTTCCAGGAGCAGAATTAGGCCATTCGGCCGATCAAGTCTACTCCGCCATTCAGTCATGGCTGATCTATCTCTCCCTCCTAACCCCATTCTCCTGCCTTCTCTCCATAACCCCTGACACCCGTACTAATCAAGAATCTATCTATCCCTTAAAAATATCCACTGTCTTGACCTCCACAGCTGTCTGTGGCAATGGATTCCACAGATTCACCACCCTCTGACTAAAGAAATTCCTCCTCATCTCCTTCCTAAAAAAAAAGACCTTTAATTCCGAGGCTATAACCTCTGGTCGTAGACTGTCCCACTAGTGTATAAAATCATGAGAGGAATAGATCGGGTAGATGCACAGAGTCTCTTGCCCAGAGTAGGGGAATCGAGGACCAGAGGACATAGGTTCAAGGTGAAGGGGAAAAGATTTAATAGGAATCTGAGGGGTAACTTTTTCACATAGGTGTGTGGAACAAGCTGCCAGAGGAGGTAGTTGAGACAGGGACTATCCCATCGTTTAAGAAACAGTTAGACAGGTACATGATGGAACAGGTTAGGAGGGATATGGAGCAGGCACAGGCAGGTGGGACTAGTGTAGCAGGGACATTGTTGGTCGGTGTGGGCAAGTTAGGCCGCAGGGCCTATTTCCACACTGTATCACTCTATGACTCTTATGATTCTAGTGGAAACATCACACCCCGGCCACTCCCTCTTCTCCCCTCTCTCATCGGGCAAAAGGTACAGAAGTGTGAAAACACACACCTCCAGATTCAGGGACAGTTTCTTCCCAACTGTTATCTGGCAACTGAACCATCCTACCACAACCAGAGAGCAGTGCTGAACTACTATCTACCTCTTTGGTGACCCCCGGACTATCCTTGATCGGACTTTGCTGGCTTTACCTTGCACTAAATGTTATTCCCTTATCATGTATCTACACACTGTAAATGGCTCGATTGTAATCATGTATTGTCTTTCTACTGACTGGTTAGCACGCAACAAAAAGCTTTTCACTGTACCTCGGTACACGTGACAATGAACTAAATTCCACACTAGATCAATTCAAAGATCTAGGAGCAGAATTGGGTCATTCGGCCCATCAAGTCTACCACGCCATTCTATCCCTCTCTCCTAACCCCATTCTCCTGCCTTCTCCCCATAACCCCTGACACACACTAATCAAGTATGCAGGAGGGAACTGCAAATGCTGGTTTAAATCAAAGATAGACACATAATGCTGGAGTAACTCAGCGGGACAGGCAGCATCTCCTGACCCGAAGAAGGGTCCTGACCCGAAACGTCACCCATTCCTTCTCTCCAGAGATGCTGCCTGTCCCATTGAGTTACTCCAGCATTTTGTGTCCATCTTTGGTTTAAAGCAGCATCTGCAGTTCCTTCGTACACAAGGGCAGCACGGTGGCACAGCAGTATAGTTGCTCCAGCATTTTGTGTCCATACTAATCAAGAATCTATCTATCTGTGCCTTAAAATTATCCATTGACTTGACCTCCACAGCTGTCTGTGGACTTGAATTCCACAAAGTCACCACCCTCTGTCGAAATAAATTCCTCCTCATCTCCTTCCTAAAGATCTCTCCGTTTTGTCTGAGGCTGTGGCCTCTGGTCCTAGACTCTCCACGTCCACTCTATCCAGGCCTTTCTCTGGTTGACCCCAAGTGGACTCCAGGCAAGGAGGTCTTGATTGTTTGAGGACCTGGGTCGGCGCCACGGAGGCGTCCGGTGAGGACCAGGCGGCGATAGTGGAGAGGTCGGCATGGAGATCGACGGACGAGGACTGACCACGTGGAAGTGAGGACGCTGCTGACCACGTGGAAGTGAGGACACTGCTGCCGGGGAAGTGAGGACGCTGCTGCCGGGGAAGGAACAAAGGAGGAGCCAGCGTGGGGGGGGGCTGCCGTGTGAGAGGGGGAAGGACAATGGACAATGGGGACCCGGAGCAGATACTTTGTAACTTTGTATCGCCCTTTATGTGCTGACTATTCGTATACCTTGGGTAGGCAAGCACAGAATTTCACTGTGACTTGTCATGTGACAATAAAGTATTCAGTCTTTCATTCCTTCATTCATACATTCTTTCATTCATCATGCATTCATCCATCCATTCAGTCATTCATTCATTCATTCATTCACTCATCCATTCATGCATCATTCATTCATTCAATCATACATTCATTCATCATTCATTCATTCATTCATTCATTCATTCATTCATTCAATCATACATTCATTCATCATCCATCCATTCAATCATTCATTCATTCATTCATCCATTCGTTCATTCATCCATTCAGTCAAGCATTCATTCATTCATCCTTTCATTTTCATCCTTTCATTCTTTCATGCATTCATTCATTCTTTCATTTATTAATTCATCATTTAAATCATGCATTCATTCATTCTTTCATACACTCATTCATTCATTCAATCATTCATTCATTCATTCATTCATTCATACATCCATTCAATCATTCATTCATTCTTTCATTCACTCATTCATTCATTCATTCATACATCCATTCATTCATCCATCCATTCATTCATTTTCAAGACCATATGGAGAGTGATTATGGAAACTCAAAGATTCCCCTTACACACCAAAAATGGCTTTTTTGATATTGCGATTTTGTTTTCACAAAATACTTCCGAGCTGGAGGGACATACCGTGAATTTTAAATTTCTATTTTGTTGTATTTTTGTACATTTGTTGTCAGGCAGATTGTAGTTTAGTTTAGTTTAGAGATACAGCGCGGAAACAGTCCCTTCGGCCCACCGGGTCCGCGCCGACCAGCGATCCCCGCACACTAACACCATCCGACACCCACTAGGGACAATTGTTTTTAACATTTACCAAGCCAACACGTCTTTGGAGTGCGGGAGGAAACTGAAGATCATGGAGAAAACCCATGCAGGTCATGGAGAGAACGTACAAACTCCGTACAGACAGCCCCCGTATTGGGAACCAAACCGGGGTCTCCGGCGCTGCTATTGCTGTAAGGCAGCAACTCTACCACTGCGCCACCGTGACCGCCTCGTGATTTTTTTCTTTTTTGTACATCTTCATACCTCTATCCCTCTTCCCTGACCCTCAGTTTGAAGAAGAGTCCTGACCCGAAACGTCACCTGCCCCTTTTCTCCAGAGATGCTGCCTGACCGGCTGAGTTATGGCTGTGTCCCACTGTACGAGTTCATTCCAAGAGCTCTCCCGAGTTTAAAAAAAAAATCAAACTCGTGGTAAGCACGGAGAATGAACGTAGCGGGTACGTCGGAGCTCTGGGATGTCTCGTAACGCTAACGGCAGGTACTCGGGAAGACTCGCTAACGGCAGGTGAGCACGGGAAGACTCGTGAAGATTTTTCAACATGTTGATAAATGTCCACGAGAGCCCCGAGTACCGACGAGTGGCCATTACCGTAAATCTCCGAGTTCGAATCAGGGCAAACTCGGGGAGAGCTCTTGGAATGAACTCGTACAGTGGGGCAGGGCTTTAACTCCAGCACTTTGTGTTATTCATTTGAGAACGAAGGTTGATTTTAGCTGTCATTAGCATGCATGGCAATTAATGAAGTCGAGAGTTAGTAAGCATTATAGAAATTATAGACATGAAGGAATAATTTAATTTCAAGGTTCAAGTGATTTCAACTAAAACTACTTGAACTCCATCTTCTCTCCACAGTGGTGTCATCTGAATCCTGGAAGTGAATTGCAGGTTTAATATCCAATCTCATCCATCCATGATTCTATTTGGTTGAAATGTTCTTCATTTATGCAAGTTGAAAATGACGACCGATTATTTTCTGCGCAGTCTGGGCCTTGGTTACGGTTACAGTTTACGTAGAAACGTAGAAAATAGGTGCAGGAGGAGGTCATTTGGCCCGTCGAGCCAGCACGGCCATTCATTGTGATTACGGCTGATCATCCACCATCCTCCTTCCAGAGGTCACCCCGACTGAAGCTCCGTTACCCCTTTACTCCACATGGAAAACAACCGCCAACATCCATCCAGCCAGCCAACTGAGACAAAAGCACGCTGGATAGCCACCAAGTGGTCACAGGAGTGGAAGGCAACATCCACTTCATTACACAACTACATCTCTTCACCACAGTGGACGACATCGTCGGGAGCTCGCTGGTCACAGGTTGGTGACCTGTTTATCCGGAGCTCCCGCAACTACAGGACTGGAGGGCGGCAGCTTCGGCAGCTTCGACCGCCCCGGGCCGCGGAGTTTGAACCGGCCCGTTCAGCGGAGCTCGGATTCGGCCGCGGGGGCTTACCATCACCCGGCGGGGTCACAACAACAGAAGCCTGGATCGCCTCAACGCAGAGGGAGAACAAGGATGGAAGAGACGAGGACTTTAAGACTTTTGTCTCCTCCACAGTGAGGAGGTGCCTGGTGAACTCACTGTGGTGAATGTTAAATTTGTGTTAAGTGTGTGTTCTGTTATTTTATTCTGCAAGGCATGACATTTCGTTCAGACTGAAAAGTCTGAATGACAATAAAGGATATTTGACTACTTGACTTGACTTGGACGCTGTCCAGGGTCTGATTTCCCCAGAGGAGCGTGGATGGGTGAAGCTCAACAGACGTGGTACTGGAGTTGGGCGTTTCAACGCCAGCGTGTGGAGATGGGGACTCCCCCCGCCAGAGCCCAGCCTGTGAATGTGGAGCAGAACAACACACAGCCAACCATGTCATCTCTGGGCGCCCGCTCTACCACCCACCAAATGGAGCTGTGTCAGGGCCTGGCAGACATTGACGCCAACACATACAACAACCTGGCTGCTCAACACCCGCCCGGCGTGAGATCTAACTATTCCCCTGGTTTATTTATGTTTCATTCACAAGAAGAAGATCCCCAATCAATAACCCGTGCCTGCCTTCTCCCCATATCGCATGGCTCCACTAATCCCTAGAGCTCTATCTAACTCTCTTAAATCCATGCCCTCTGTGGCAGGGAATTCCATAAATTCATAACTCTCTGGGTGAAAAAAGTTGTTCCTCGTCTCAGTTTTAAATGGCCTCCCCTTTATTCTTAGTCTGTGGCCCCTGGTTCTAGACTCCCCCAACATTGGGAACATTTTCCCTGTTTCTAGCTTGTCCAGACCTTTTATAATTGTATACGTTTCTATAAGATGCCCCCTCATCCTTCTAAACTCCAGTGAATACAAGCCCAGTCTTTCTATTCTTTCCTCATATGTCAATCCCGCCATCTCAGAGATTAACTTCGTGAACCTTAATTTATTTCAGTTTAGTTTATTGTCACGTGTACTGAGGTATAGTGAAAAGCTTTTGTTGCGTGCTAACCAGTCAGTGTTAAGACAATGCATGATTACAATCGAGCTGTTTACAATGGGGCAAATCAACTCCTACCTCGACAAAACCTGGACCCACTGCAGTTCGCTTACCGCCACAACAGATCAACGGTGGATGCGATCTCGCTGGCCCTCCACTCCACACTGGACCACTTGGACAACAAAAACTCATATGTCAGGTTGTTATTCATCGATTATAGCTCGGCATTTAACACAATCATCCCCTCCAAACAGGTTACCAAACTCGCAGAACTGGGTCTCTGCGCATCCCTCTGCAACTGGATCCTCAACTTCCTCATCCACAGACCACAGTCTGTTCGAATTGGTGGAAATGTGTCAGCCTCGATAACAATCAGCATGGGAGCACCTCAGGGCTGCGTGCTCAGCCCCCTGCTGTACTCACTCTATACCCATGACTGCGTAGCGAACCACAGTGCGAACTCCATCATCAAGTTCGCTGACGACACCACTATTGTGGGGCGTATCACTGATGGGGATGAGTCAGAGTACAGAAGAGAGACCGAGCAACTGTCCATATGGTGCCAGCGCAATAACCTGGCCCTCAACACCAGCAAAACCAAGGAACTGATTGTGGACTTTGGAAGGAGTAGGATGGGGACCCACAGCCCCATTTATATCAACGGGTCGATGGTTGAAAGAGTCAAGAACTTCAAATTCCTGGGCGTGCACATCTCTGAAGATCTTTCCTGGTCCGAGAACACTAACGCAATTATCAAAAAAGCGCATCAGCGCCTCTACTTCCTGAGAAGATTAGGGAGAGTCGGATTGTCAAGGAGGACTCTCTCTAACTTCTACAGGTGCACAGTAGAGAGCATCGTGGCTTGGTTCGGCAACTTGAGCGCCCTGGAGAGGAAAAGACTACAAAAAGTAGTAAACACTGCCCAGTCCATCATCGGCTCTGACCTTCCTTCCATCGAGGGGATTTATCGCAGTCGCTGCCTCAAAAAGGCTGGCAGTATCATCAAAGACCCACACCATCCTGGCCACACACTCATCTCCCTGCTGCCTTCAGGTAGAAGGTACGGGAGCCTGAAGACTGCAACGTCCAGATTCAGGAATAGCTACTTCCCCACAGCCATCAGGCTATTAAACCTGGCTCGGACAAAACTCGGACAAAACTTTCTGTTATTTGCACTTTATCAGTTTATTTATTCATGTGAGTATATATTTATATCATGGTATATGGACACACTGATCTGTTTTATAGTAAATGCCTACTATGTTCTGTGTGCTTAAGCAAAGCAAGAATTTCATTGTCCTATACAGGGACACATGACAATAAACTCACTTGAACTTGAACTTGATACATGATAAGGGAATGCTGCAGAAATTGTTTTAACATAGAAAATAGGTGCAGGAGTAGGCCATTTGGCCCTTTGAGCCAGCACCGCCATTCAATGTGATCATGGCTGATCTTATGAACTAACAATGACAAACCTCCAAGCCCAATGGTCGGTAGTCAACCATTTATCCGAAGACGCTTCCTAATTCTTTTGTTGTTCTGCCGTGCACTCAGTAGACAGAAATCCTCTGGGTTTAAATTAGTGTCGGAGGCTTGATGTCTTAAGTCGTGTGATCTTGGGGAAGGATGAGAAAAACTTCAAAATGATTTTCATGCAAAGTCACTTGGATGTTAGATCGCAGATATCGAGTTTGTCATATGGAATAAATTGAGGGCTCATTATCATATTTCCACTGAGACTCTGTGCTCCAATTACCAAGTCAACTGAGATGTGAAATATCATTAGTTGGATGTATATTAATGTATAAATATAAATAATATCTAAATCTATAAATACACAAGCACAACAGCAGAAAGGTGTTCTATCTGTAGAGATGGCGGTGGTAAACAGGGAGTCTGTAAACGTATAAGACGTTCCTGTTACACAATAATCAATGCCATTTTTGTTCTGCAGTTCAGGCACAGAATGAGATTCAGAAAACACCACTGTACTCAAATCAAATTGCCCCAGCAGTTCTATTTTTAATGAAATCTTCCCTCGTTAAAGATGAAAACGCAACAAGAAAAAAAATTACTTGGGAAGAGTTTCTCCTAAGACTGTAACTGCCTCGGGCGGCACGGTGGCGCAGCGGTAGAGTTGCTGCCTCACAGCGCCAGAGACACGGGTGCTTTGCACCGCGTTTGTACGTTCTCCCCGCGACCTAGCGTGGGTTTTCTCCGAGATCTTCAGCTTCCTGCCACTCTCCAGAGACGGCTGGTTTGGAGGTTAATTGGCTTGGGGTAAATGTAAATTGTCCCTAGTGTGTGTAGGATAGTGTTAGTGTGCGGGGATCGGCGCAGATTCAGTGATATCTCTCAGCTAAACCTAAACTAGACACGTTAGAGGCAGGAAACATATCCCCAATGTTGGGGGAATCCAGAACCAGGGGCCACAGATTAAGAATGAGGAGTAAGCCATTTAGAACGGAGATGGGGAAACACTTTGAGTCTGTGGAATTCTCTGCCTCAGAGGGCGGTGGAGGCTGGTTGTCTGGATGAGTTAGATAGAGCTCTTAGGGATAGCGGAGTTAAGGGATATGGGGAGAAGGCAGGAACGGGGTACTGATTGTATATGATCAGCCATGATCACATTGAATGGCGGTGCTGGCTCGAAGGACCGAATTGGCTACTCATGCATCTATCTATCTATCTATCTATCTATCTATCTATCTATCTATCTATCTATCTATCTACCTATCTATCTATCTATCTATCTATCTATCTATCTGTCTATCTGTCTGTCTGTCTGTCTGTCTGTCTGTCTGTCTGTCTATCTGTCTGTCTGTCTGTCTGTCTATCTATCTATCTATCTGTCCATCCATCTGTCTATCCGTCTATCCGTCCATCCGTCCATCAGTCCATCCATCCATCTATCTATCCATCTATCTATCTATCTATCTATCTATCTATCTATCTATCTATCTATCTATCTATCTATCTATCTATCTATCTATCTATCTATCTATCTATCTATCTATCTATCTATCTATCTATCTATCTATCTATCTATCTATCTATCTATCTATCTATCTATCTATCTATCTATCTATCTATCTATCTATCTATATATCTATCTATCTATCTATCTATCTATCTATCTATCTATCTATCTATCTATCTATCTATCTATCTATCCTAAAGAAAAACATCCCACGGTTACATTGACCCCGATGTCCTGGGTATTTAGAGACAAGGGATTCATGAGATTCAGGCTTCCTTCCAGCATAGGAAAAGACCATTCAGCGCATTAAGTCTCTGCTGGCTCTTCAGAGTAACCCCATCAATCCATTTCATTCATGTTCCAATTCCAATGAGCTTTAGGGAGATGGGTAGGAAGTGGAACAGCAGATGCTGGTTTGAACCGAAGATTACAGGAGTGACTGGAGGACCTGGAAGTCCCTCAATAGCCTTCATACAGGGATGGGCCGATGTGAGACCAACAAGAGCACATGGGGCTATGCAGATGCGGCAGGCACAGGATGTGAATGTGGAACATAGCCCTTCACCTTCGGTTCTATAGACGTACAGGTTTGTAGGTTAATTGGCTCGGTGTGAATGTAAATTATCCCTAATAGACAATAGACAATCAACAATAGACAATAGGTGCAGAAACATAGAAACATAGACAATAGGTGCAGGAGTAGGCCATTCGGCCCTTCAAGCCAGCACCGCCATTCAATATGATCATGGCTGATCATCCAACTCAGTATCCTGTTCCTGCCTTCTCTCCATATCCCCTGATCCCTTTAGCCACAAGGGCCACATCTAACTCCCTCTTAAATATAGCCAATGAACTGGCCTCAACTACCTTCTGCAGCAGAGAATTCCAGAGATTCACCACTCTCTGTGTGAAAAAGGTTTTCCGATACTCAGTCCTAAAAGATTTCCCCCTTATCCTTAAACTGTGACCCCTTGTTCTGGACTTCCCCAACATCGGGAACAATCTTCCTGCATCAAGCCTGTCCAACCCCTTAAGAATTTTGTAAGTTTCTATAAGATCCCCCCTCAATCTTCTAAATTCTAGCGAGTACAAACCAAGTCTATCTTGTCTTTCTTCATATGAAAGTCCTGACATCCCAGGAATCAGTCTGGTGAGCCTTCTCTGTACTCCCTCTATGGCAAGAATGTCTTTCCTCAGATTAGGAGACCAAAACTGTATGCAATACTCCAGGTGTGGTCTCACCAAGACCCTGTACAACTGCAGTAGAACCTCCCTGCTCCTATAGTCAAATCCTTTTGCTATGAATGCTAACATACCATTCGCCTTCTTCACTGCCTGCTGCACCTGCATGCCTGCTTTCAATGACTGGTGTACCATGACACCCAGGTCTCGTTGCATCTCCCCCTTTCCTAATCGGCCACCATTCAGATAATAATCTACTTTCCTGTTTTTGCCACCAAAGTGGATAACCTCACATTTATCCACATTATACTGCATCTGCCATGCATTTGCCCACTCACCCAGCCTATCCAAATCATCTTGCAGCATCCTAGCATCCTCCTCACAGCTAACACTGCCCCCCAGCTTTGTGTCATCCGCAAACTTGGAGATGTTGCATTCAATTCCCTCGTCCAAATCATGAATATATATCGTAAATAGCTGGGGTCCCAGAACTGAGCCTTGCGGTACCCCACTAGTCACTGCCTGCCATTGTGAAAAGGACCCGTTTACTCCTACTCTTTGCTTCCTGTCTGCCAGTCAGTTCTCTATCCACATCAATACTGAACCCCCAATACCGTGTGCTTTAAGTTTGTATACTAATCTCTTATGTGGGACCTTGTCGAAAGCCTTCTGAAATTCCAGATATAACACATCCACTGGTTCTCCCCTATCCACTCTACTAGTTACATCCTCGACAAATTCTATAAAATTCGTCAGACATGATTTGCCTTTCATAAATCCATGCTGACTTTGTCCAATGATTTCACCACTTTCCAAATGTGCTGCTATCCCATCTTTAATAACTGATTCTAGCAGTTTCCCCACTACCGACGTTAGACTAACTGGTCTGTAATTCCCCGTTTTCTCTCTCCCTCCTTTTTTAAAAAGTGGTGTTACATTAGCTACCCTCCAATCCTCAGGAACTACTTCAGAATCTAAAGAGTTTTGAAAAATTATCACTAATGCATCCACTATTTCTGGAGCTACTTCCTTAAGTACTCTGGGATGCAGCCTATCTGGCCCTGGGGATTTATCTGCCTTTAATCCATTCAATTTACCTAACACCACTTCCCGGCTAACCTGGATTTCACTCAGTTCCTCCATCTCATTTGACCCCCGGTCCCCTGCTATTTCCGGCAGATTTTTTATGTCTTCCTTAGT
>NW_026575495.1:170000-187500 GCF_028641065.1 Leucoraja erinaceus
TTGCTGTCTCCTCCCCTTCCTTAACCCTCGAGCTGTCTACTCCCATCCCCCCGCCCTCGGGCTCCTCCTCCTCCCTTTTCCCTTCCTTCTCCTCCCCACCCCCCATCAGTCTGAAGAAGGGTTTCGGCCCGAAACGTCGCCTATTTCCTTCGCTCCATAGATGCTGCTGCACCCGCTGAGTTTCTCCAGCAATTTTGTGTACCTTCGATCTTCCAGCATCTGCAGTTCCTTCTTGAACATCTAAAATTAGTTGCTGCTTTTTCCTCATATCCCCTGATTCCTTTAGCCCTAAGAGCTAAATCTAAAACCCCTGTCCCACTGTACGAGTTCATTCCAAGAGTTCTCCCGAATTTGCCCTGATTCGAACTCGGAGAGTTATGGTAATGGCCACTCGTCGGTACTCGGGGCTCTCGTGGACATTTTTCAACATGTTGAAAAATCTTCACGAGTCTTCCCGTGCTTACCTGCCATTAGCGAGTCTTCCGAGTACCTGCCGTTAGCGTCACGAGCCGCTAAGGGACGTCCCCGAGCTCCGACGTACCCGCTACGTTCATTCTCCGTGCTTACCACGAGTTTGATTTTTTTTTAAAACTCGGGAGAGCTCTTGGAATGAACTCGTACCGTGGGACAGGGCTATTACTCTCTCTTGAAACCATCCAGTGAATTGGCCTCCACTGCTGTCTGTAGCAGAGAATTCCACAGACTCACAACTCTCTGGGTGAAAAAGTTTATTCTCATCTCAGTCCTCAATGGCCGACCCCTTATTCTTCAACTGTGACCCTTGGTTCTGGACTCCCCCAACATGGGGAAAATTTCTCCTGCATCTAGCCTGTCCAATCCTTTAAGAATGTTTGTATGTTTCTATAAGATCTCCTCTCATCCTTCTAAATTCAAGTGAGTACAAGCCCAGTCAACCCGTTCTTTCTCAATATGTTAGGGACAATTTACAATTTACAGAAACCAATTGACCTTCAATTACATCCTGTGGAGTGTGGGAGGAAACCAGAGCAGCCAGCATTTTGTGGGTGGCACGGTGGCACAGCGGTAGAGTTGCTGCCTTACAGCGCTTACAATACCAGAGACCCGTGCTCGATCCCGACTACGGGCGCTGTCTCTACGGAGTTTGTACACTCCCCCCCCGTGACCTGCGTGGGTTTTCTCCGAGATCAGGACAAGGGGTCACAGCTTAAGGATAAGGGGGAAATCCTTTAAAACCGAGATGAGAAGAACTTTTTTCACACAGAGAGTGGTGAATCTCTGGAACTCTCTGCCACAGAGGGTAGTTGAGGCCTGTTCATTGGCTATATTTAGGAGGGAGTTAGATGTGGCCCTTGTGGGTAAGGGGATCAGAGGGTATGGAGAGAAGGCAGGTACAGGATACTGAGTTGGATGATCAGCCATGATCATATTGAATGGCGGTTCAGGCTCGAAGGGCCGAATGGCCTACTCCTGCACCTAATTTCTATGTTTCTATGTTTCTATCTACAGTTTCCTCCCACACTCCAAAGACTCGCAGGATTGTAGGTTAATTGGCTTGGTGTAAATGTAAATTGTCTCCAGTGTGTGTAGGATAGTGTTAATGTGCGGGGATCAGTAGTCAGCGCGGACCCAGTGGGCTGAAGGGCCTGTTTCCACGCTGTAGGACAAAACTGAACTAAAACACCTGTAGAAAACCCTCGCGGTCGAGGGGAGAACGTACAGGCTCCGCACAGACAGCAGGATGGAAGCCGGATCTCTGGCGCGGTGAGGCAGCAACTCTACCGCTGTGCCAACGTGCGCTAACTCTGCGCCAACGTGCGCTAATGTATCAAGGCATCACAGACTATTGGCTACTTTTCAACCTGTCATTTTTGTCTGGATTGCTGCTGTTAATATGTGGAAGTGATTTAGTTCTTGATAAATAATCGTTTCTGCACTGGCATATGTACAAGGCATCTGTGTAACGTTTTGTTCCACATGGCATAGACGTGCCTGAGCCTACTTGGCTTATGTTCAGTTGAGCCTTGAACATTTGTTAACGAGGTTACTTGATTCAGGCTTAACCCTCTTCTAGCCAAGAGCCTCAGCCCATCAATTGCATGACATTGACAATAATACTTCCTCAATAAAGATATTTCAAGGACAGAATCATCAAACGTTGAGAGGAATAGATCGGGTAGATGCGGATGGAGTCTCTCGCCCAGAGTAGGGGATTCGAGGACCAGAGGACACAAGTTCAAGGTGAAGGGGAAAGATTTAATAGCGATAGAAACATAGAAACATAGACAATAGGTGCAGGAGTAGAGGCCATTCGGCCCTTCGAGCCTGCACCGCCATTCAATATGATCATGGCTGATCATCCAACTCAGTATCCTGTTCCTGCCTTCTCTCCATACCCCCTGATCACTTTAGCCACAAGGGCCACATCTAACTCCCTCTTAAATATAGCCAATGAACTGGCCTCAACTACCTTCTGTGGCAGAGAGTTCCAGAGATTCATCACTCTCTGTGTAAAACATGTTTTCCTCATCTCGGTCCTAAAAGATTTCCCCCTTATCCTTAAACTGTGAATCTGATGGGTGATTATTTCACACAGAGGGTGGTGGGTGTATGGAACGAGCTGCCAGAGGAGGTAGTTGAGGCTGGGACTATCCCATCGTTCAAGAAACAGTTAGACAGGTACATGGATAGGACCAGTTTGGAGGGATATGGACCAAAAGCAGGCAGGTTGGACTAGTGTAGCTGGGACATGTTGGCTGGTGTGGGCAGGTTGGGCCAAAGCTGTTTCCATGCTGTATCACTCTATGAATGCACAATGGAGCATGGAGCGTGGCACACCTTGCTGCCTCATAGCACCAGAGTCCCTGGTTCGATCCCGACCTTGGGTGCTGCCCGTGTGGAGTTTGCACGTTCTCCCTATGATCATGTGGGTTTCCTCCGGCTGCCCCGGTTTCCTCCCACATCCCAAATATGTTCGGGTGTTGCTCACTCTGGCAACTCCCCCTCCCATTCCCAATCCGACCTCTCTGTCCTGGGTCTCCTCCATTGCCAGAGTGAGCAACACCGGAAATTGGAGGAACAGCACCTCATATTCCGCCTGGGTTGCTTGCGTCCGGATGGCATGAACGTTGAATTCTCCCAGTTTTGCTAGCCCTTGCTCTCTCCTCCCCTTCCTTAACCCTCGAGCTGTCTCCTCCCATCCCCCCGCCCTTGTGCTCCTCCTCCTCCCTTTTTCCTTCCTTCTCCCCCCCCCCCCCCATCAGTCTGAAGAAGGATTTCGGCCCGAAACGTCGCCTATTTCCTTCGCTCCATAGAAGCTGCTGCACCCGCTGAGTTTCTCCAGCATTTTTGTGTACCTACTGATTTCAGATGATCACCCATGATCATATTGAATGGCGGTGCTGGCTCGAAGGGTTGAATGGCCTACTCCTGCACCTATTTTTTTTCTATGTTTCTAGTGTGCCGGATAGTGCTAGCGTGTGGGGTGATCGCTGGTCGGAGCGGACTCAGTCGGATGAAGGGCCTGTTTTCTGCGCTGTATCTCTAAAGCAAACTAAACTAAGCAGTGCAGATGGACTGCAGATGGTTTCTCTGACCATAACAATCTCCTGGGTTCCCAGCAATGAACTAGAGCTGTTTCTGCTTTCGATTTCTGATTTCGGTGGGATTCCCCAGTTTCCTCCCACATCCCAAATATGTTCGGGTTTGTAGGTTAATTGGTTTCTGTAAATTGCCCCTAAATTGTTGGGAGTGGATGTAAAAGTGGCATAATGTGGGACCAGTGTGGACAGGTGATGGATGTTTGCCGTGGACTCGTGGGCTGAAGGACCTGTTTCTGCGTTGTTTACCTTTCAATCAATCAAACACAGGCAAAAAAAATGTAGGTTTAAAAAAAAAATCCCTTTATAAAGGGGATAGCGTTGAGGATGGGGAATTCCAGAACTCTTAGTATTTTACCCAAAGATTCCAAGGGGAGTTAGGGGCGACAGTGGCTGACAAGAGAAGTCAGGGATGGTATAAAAAACAAACAAGGTCAAGTCAAGTCAAGTTTATTTGTCACATACACATACGAGATGTGCAGTGAAATGAAAGTGGCAATGCTCGCGGACTTTTGTGCAAAAGACAAACAACTAAACAACCAAACAAATTATAAACACAATCATAACACACATATTCTTTTACATAATAAATAATGGAAGGAAAAACGTTCAGTAGAGTTAGTCCCTGGTGAGATAGGCGTTTACAGCCCGAATTGCCTCTGGGAAGAAACTCCTTCTCAACCTCTCCGTTCTCACCGCATGGCAACGGAGGCGTTTGCCTGACCATAGCAGCTGGAACAGTCCGTTGCAGGGGTGGAAGGGGTCTCCCATGATGTTGTTGGCTCTGGAGTTGCACCTCCTGATGTATAGTTCCTGCAGGGGGGCGAGTGAAGTTCCCATAGTGCGTTCGGCCGAACGCACTACTCTCTGCAGAGCCTTCTTGTCCTTGGCAGAGCAATTCCCAAACCAGATGGTAATGTTCCTGGACAAGATGCTTTCCACCGCCGCTGCGTAGAAGCACTGGAGGATCCTCGGAGACACTCTGAATTTCCTCAATTGCCTGAGGTGGTAAAGGCGCTGCCTTGCCTTACTCACCAGTGCTGAGGCGTGTGATGCCCATGTCATATCCTCGGAGATGTGGACTCCCAGATATTTAAAACAGTTCACCCTATCCACAGGATCCCCATTTATCCTCAATGGAGTGTACGTCCTCGGATGATGTGCCCTCCTAAAGTCCATGATCAGCTCCTTCGTTTTTTGATGTTCAATGATGTTTGATGAAGAAGTATAACATAACAAAGATGAGCGTGAAGCCAGAGGATTGGGTAACGTTTAAAGAGCAACGGAAGATAACTAAAAAGACAATACGGGGAGAAAAGGTTTTGTACGAAGGTAAGCTAGCCAAGAATATAAAGCAGGACAGTAAAAGCTTCTTTAGGTATGTGAAGAGAAAAAAAATAGTTAAGACAAATGTGGGTCCCTTGAAAACAGAAGCAGATGAATTTATTATGGGGAACAAGGAAATGGCAGAAGAGATGAACAGGTACTTTGGATCTGTCTTCACTAAGGAGGACACAAACAATCTTCCTGATATACTAGTGGACGGAGGATCAGTTGTGACGGAGGAACTGAAGGAAATTCACTTTAGTCAGGGAATGGTGTTGGGTAGACTGATGGGACTGAAGGCTGATAAATCCCCAGGGCCTGGTGGTCTGCAGGGTCCTCCAGGAGGTAGCTCTAGAAATCATGGACGCATCGGCCACAGCACTTCTGTGGCCATGAATACCTGGAGTATTGCGTACAGTTTTGGTCTCCTAATCTGAGGAAAGACATTCTTGCCATAGAGGGAGTGCAGAGAAGGTTCACCAGACTGTTTCCTGGGATGGCAGGACTTTCATATGAAGAAAGACTGGATAGACTATGTTTCTAAATCCACAGATTCACCACACTCTGACTAAAGAAATTCCTCCTCATCTCCTTCCCTCTGGAAGGCGACTCCGGACTAGCAAAGCTGCCACAGCCAGACATAAAAACAGTTTTTATCCACGAGTAGTTGCTCTACTCAACAGCCAAAAATCTGTAGCCTCCCTTTGATCTGGTATTTTGTTTGTTCACATGCTTGATCAATGGTGTTTCATCATTAATGTTTCATTATTAATGTTCAGTGTTTTCTGAGTCAATCGTAACTGTCACTGTATGTCATGCTGTTACTTGTGGGCGGAGCACAAAGGCAAATTCCTTGTATGTGAATACTTGGCCAATAAACTTACTTACTTACTTACTTCCTAAAAGAACATCCTTTAATTCTGAGTCTGTGACCTCTAGTCCTAGACGCTCCCACCAGAAGAAACGTTAACGCCATCTGGTTTGGGAATTGCTCTGCCAAGGACAAGAAGGCTCTGCAGAGAGTAGTGCGTTCGGTCGAACGCACTATGGGAACTTCACTCGCCCCCCTGCAGGAACTATACAACAGGAGGTGCAACTCCAGAGCCAAAAATATCATGAGAGACCCCTTCCACCCCTGCAACGGACTGTTCCAGCTGCTACGGTCAGTCAAACGCCTCCGTTGCCATGCGGTGAGAACGGAGAGGATGAGAAGGAGTTTCTTCCCAGAGGCAATTCGGACTGTAAACACCGATCTAACCAGGTACTAACTCTACTGAACGTTTTTCCTTCCATTATTTATTATGTAAAAGAATATGTGTGTTATGATTGTGTTTATAGTTTGTTTTGTTGTTTGTCTTTTGCACAAAAGTCCGCGAGCATTGCCACTTTCATTTCACTGCACATCTCGTATGTGTATGTGACAAATAAACTTGACTTGACTTGACTTTACTTGACTTGACTTGACTTGACTACTTGTGTTCCGTCTCTTGAAATGTTTGGTCTGAGATTTCAAATGGTGTCCTGCCTCTGCTCAATTGTTGCCGACCTTTCCCAGACCTTCAGTGACCCCGACCAATCTCACAATGGCTGACGCGACCTTTCCCTTGTAAGATTTGTTCTATGTTCATGATCTGATTGGAGTTGTGCTGACTTGGGTTGTCTTGTTCGTTGAGTTTTTTTTAACTCGTTGAACTTTGGAGCTGTCAAATGTAGTGGCGGTGATGTTTTACACTGAACGCGGAGGAAGGAACTGCAGAGGCTGGTGTCGGCCGATGATAGACACAAATTGCTGGAGTAACTCAGCGGGACAGGCAGCGTCTCTGGAGAGAAGGGTGGTGGGTGTATGGAACAAGCTGCCAGAGGAGGTAGTTGAAGCTGGGACTATCCCATCGTTTAAGAAACAGTTGGACAGGTACATGGATACGACCCATATTCCGCTTGGGGAGTCTGCATCCTGCAGGCATGAACATTGAATTCTCCCAATTTTGTTACCCCTTGCTGTCTCCTCCCCTTCCTAGGCACTCGGGCTGTCTCCTCCCACCCCTCTGCTCTCGGGCTCCTCCTCCTCCTTTTTCCTTCCTTCTCCCCACCACCCCCCATTAGTCTGAAGAAGGGTTTCGGCCCGAAACGTTGCCTATTTCCTTCGCTCCATAGATGCTGCTGCACCTGCTGAGTTTCTCCAGCATTTTTGTGTAACATGGATACGACAGGTTTGACAATAGGCAATAGGTGCAGGTGTAGAGGCCATTCGACCCTTCAAGCCAGCACCGCCATTCAATGTGATCATGGCTGATCATCACCAATCAGTACCCCGTTCCTGCCTTCTCCCCATATCCCCTGACTCCACTATTTTTAAGAACCCTTTCTAGCTCTCTCTTGAAAGCATCCAGAGAACCTGCCTCCACTGCCCTCTGAGGCAGCGAATTCCACAGGCTCACCACTCTCTGTGCAGGCAGGAGGAACTAGTGTAGCTGGGACATTGTTGGCCGGTGTGGGCAAGTTGGGCCGAAGGGCCTGTTTCCACACTGTATCACCCTATGACTCTATGAATGGGTGACGTTTCGGTTCGAGACCCTTCTTCAGTCTCAGAGACACAAAACGCTGATGGGCCTCACCCTTCCAAATCTCCAGTCTCCCTCTCCCCTGTCTCTCGGGCTGGAGAAGGGTCTCCACCCGAAACGTCACCCATTCCTTCTCTCCAGGGATGCTACCTGTCCTGCTGAGTTACTCCAGCACACTGTCTGTGTTTTATGATGATGTTGGTATCACAAATACCAATCTCGCCCAAACAAAAATCTCACCCTTCTTTTTGGTCGTGATTGTTTTAATTTAGTTTAGTTTAATTTAGAGATACATATAACCATATAACCATATAACAATTACAGCACGGAAACAGGCCATCTCGGCCCTACAAGTCCATGCCGAACAAATTTTTTTCCCCTTAGTCCCACCTGCCTGCACTCGTACCATAACCCTCCATTCCCTTCTCATCCATATGCCTATCCAATTTATTTTTAAATGATACCAATGAAAAATACAGTGCGGAAACAGTTCCTTCTATATTTAATTTAATTCACATGTTTAATCAATAATGTTTTATTATTAATGTTTAATGCTTTATGTATCATTCCTAACTGTCACTGTATGTCACTTTGTCACTTGCGGGCGGAGCACCAAGGCAAATTCCTTGTATGTGAATACTTGGCCAATAAACTTATTCATTCATTCATTCATTCGGCCCACAGAGTCGGCATCGAGCAGCGATCACTCCATACAGCAGCACTATCCTACACACACTAGAGACAATTCACAATTAACCGACAAATCTGTACGTCTTTGGAGCGCGGGAGGAAACCAGAGCACCCGGAGTAATCCCACGCAATCATCAGAAAAACGTACAATCTCCGTGCCGATGGCACCCGTAGTCAGGATCGAACCCGGGTCTCTGGCGCCGTGAGGCAGCAACTCGACCGCTATGCCAATGTGCCGCCCGCGAAAAGCTTCACAAAAAGCTGCATTAAAAGCTTAACATAGATGTATGGCTGCAACTCTCATTCTTTTTCTTCATCCCAACATTACAGGGCGGCACGGTGGCGCAGCGGTAGAGTTGCTGCCTTACAGTGCCGGAGATCCGGGTTCGATCCTGACGACGGGTGCTGTCTGTACGGATTTCGTACGTTCTCCCCGTGACCTGCGTGGGTTTTCTCCGGGATCTTCGGTTTCCTCCCACACTCCAAAGACGTACAGGTTTGTCAGTTAATCGACTTCTGCAATGTGGGATGTGGGACTAGTGCACTGGTGGTGCTGACCCAAGATGTTGTCCATCCATTATAGTCAATAGATAATAGGTGCAGGAGTAGGCCATTCGGCCCTTTGAGCCAGCACCACCATTCAATATGATCATGGCTGATCATCCACAATCAGTACCCCGTTCCTGCCTTCTCCCCATATCCCCTGACTCCGCTATTATTAAGAGCCCTATCTAGCTCTCTCTTGAAAGTATCCAGAGAACCGGCCTCCACCGCCCTCTGAGGCTGAGAATTCCACAGACTCACAACTCTCTGTGAGAAAAAAGTGTTTCCTCGTCTCCGTTCTAAATGGCTTACCCCTTATTCTTGACCTCCACAGATGTTGCCAGAACCGCTGAGATCCTCCAGCACTTTGCTTTAGGCTCTGATAAACTGGACAGGCTCCAATCTCACAGGACTGATGGGAATCAGCCACTCTCGCAGAGTTGTTTTTTTGGATGAAGCATTAAACTTGGCAGATTTTTTGGTTCCCATGTGAATTAAAAAAATAAAAAGCTGTATATGCTGGAAACACATCTTTCCAGATTCAGGGGCAGATTAGGTTAGAGATACAGTGCGGAAACAGGCCATTCGGCCCACCGCATCTTTGCCGACCAGCTCATGTGCTGTAGAGATCACGCAGGTCACGGGGAGAATGGACAAACTCCGTACAGACAAGCGCCCTTGGTCGGGATCGAACCCGGGTCTCTGGCGCTGTGAGGCAGCAACTCTACCGCTGCGCCAACAGTGCTGCCTTCCCATCAGTTATCAGGCAACTGAGCCATTCTCTCACCAACTAAGGAGCAGTCCTACATAGAAACATAGAAACATAGAAAATAGGTGCAGGAGGAGGCCATTCGGCCCTTTGAACCAGCACCACCATTCATTGTGATCATGGCTGATCGTCCCCAATCAATAACCCGTGCCTGCCTTCTCCCCATGTTCCTTGACTCCACTAGCCCCTAGAGCTCTATCTAACTCTCTCTTAAATCCATCCAGTGACTTGGCCTCCACTGCCCTCTGTGGCAGGGAATTCCATAAATTCACAACTCTCTGGGTGAAAAAGTTTTTTCTTACCTCAGTCTTAAATGACCTCCCCTTTATTCTTAGACTGTGGCCCCTGGTTCTGGACTCGCCCAACATTAGGAACATTTTTCCTGCATCTAGCTTGTCCAGTCCTTTAATAATTTTATATGTTTCTAGCTACCTGATCTACCATCGACCACATGGGAAATCTTCGAACTGTATTTCATCATACTCTACTAGACTTTACCTTGCACTAAACATTATTCCCTACATCCTGTATGTGTATCTATCCCCCGCCCGACAACACATATATTTTAATTTCAACAGCTGAAGCAAACCGCAAATTAATGGCTCATCGGACTGAGCCATCTCAGAAAATTACCAAACCCATTCGACATGAAGAAAGCCACCCCTTCTGAACAGTACATGCATAGCCGACTGCAAAACACACTGCAGAGATAGTGAATGGATTAAGAGAGTTAGATTTAGCTCTTAGGGCTAAAGGAATCAAGGGATATGGGCCAAAAAGCAGGAACGGGGCACTGATTTTAGATGATCAGCCGTGACCATATTGAATGTCGGTGGTGGCTCGAAGGGCCGAATGGCCAATACTCTTGCACCTGTTTTCTAAGTTTCTATGGTTTTCACATTCTCCATGGATTGTCACCTTGTTGTGGTGGAGAAGCTTGTGTGGACCTGAGATCCTGAGAGCGATGCCGTCTGGAGCTACGCTCCTGGTAGGGCCACCCATGGCGGTAAGGTCGAGGGGAGGTCTCTGACAAAGAGCGATCCAACCAAGACCTCAACGGTGGAACAGGCGGAGGACGATGGCTGACCTTAGTGGAGCTAACGTCACAACGGCTGGGAAGGCGGATGAAGGCTGCAGCAGAAAAGGGTCTCCGGTCGTCTTGGACTCCATGCCACTGGATCCTGACCCAGATCTGTCAAGGACCCCACGTGGGGTGGCTGTCTGTGCACCAGTCTCCCCACGTTAAACAAAGTCACGCACAGGCCTCCTCCAACATTGGAGACATCCGTGGTCAGGTCAGCCATGACTGAAGGGGGGCCTAAGAAGAATAAGATGGTTCTCACTGTGGCTCAAAGCTGGAAGGATTTGGCCCTTCATGAGATAATAAACTCTTAAAATCCCAGAGCAGGAACTCCCGCAAATCAGTTCCCCGGAATTCCAAGCCTTTTAGGCATCGTTCAAATTCCAAGCGGTTTTAAATTTTGATTGTGGATTAATTGTCATTTTGAATTCAAACCATGAATAGATCACGTTTTCAGCTGAACAGAGGAATGAATTAGTCTGTAGCCTCTGACTCCAAAACAGTGCGTCTCTTTGTAAAACTGGGAGACTAATAATGGTGCCATTGTCGTAGATATTAATGGGGTTGCACTGAGGGTGAATCAAATAAGGAATATGCTGCTAGTTCATGACTCTTCTGTAGAGTATTCTTTCTGAAGGATTAAGGCACTTTAATAAAGTGCAAATTCCCAGCTGAGGCCTTTCCATGAAAGCAAGCAACACCATCTTTGCCTCTCTTAGGAAGGAACTGCAGATGCTGGCTCACAACGAAGGTAGATGCAAAATGCTGGAGTAACTCATGAGGTCATAAGGGATAGGAGTAGAGTCAGGCCATTCGGCCCATCAAGTCTACCAAGCCATTCAATCATGGATGATCTATCTCTCCCTCCTAACCCCATTCTCCTGCCTTCTCCCCATAACCTCTGACACCCGCACTAATCAAGAATCTATCTATCTCTGCCTTAAAAATATCCAATGACTTGGCTTCCACGGCCGTCTGTGGCAATGAATTCCACAGATTCACCACCCATCCATTCCTCCTCATCTCCTCCCTTAAGGAACGTCCTTTAATTCTGAGGCTGTGACCTCTAGTCCTAGACTCTCCCACTAGTGGAAAAATCCTCTCCACATCCACTCTCTCCAGGCCTTTCTTTCATAGGGTGGCACAATGGCACAGTGGTAGAGCTCCCACACTTACTGCGCCAGAGTCCCGGGTTCGATCCCAACTACGGGCGCTGTCTGTACGGAGTTTGTACGTCCTCCCCGTGACCTGCGTGGGTTTTCTCCAAGATCTCCTGTTTCCTCCCACACTCCAAAGACGTACAGGTTCATAGACAATAGACAATAGGTGCAGGAGTAGGCCATTCGGCCCTTCGAGCCAGCACGTCCATTCAATGTTTAAGAGGGAACTGCAGATGCTGGAGAATCGAAGGTTACACAAAAAAGCTGGAGAAATTCAGCGGGTGCAGCAGCATCTATGGAGCGAAGGAAATAGGCAACGTTTCGGGCCGAAACCCTTCTTCAGACTGATCGGGGGCGGGGGTGGGTGGGGACAAGAAAGGGAAAAGGAGGAGTAGCCAGAAGGCTGGGGGATGGGAGGAGACAGCAGGGGGGCTGAGGAAGGGGAGGAGACAGCAAGGACTAACAAAATTGGGAGAATTCGATGTTCATGCCCCCGGGATGCAGACTCCCCAAACGGAATATGAGGTGCTGTTCCTCCAATTTCCGGTGCTGCTCGCTGTGGCCATGGAGGAGACCCAGGATAGAGAGGTCGGAGAAGGAGTGGGAGGGGGAGTTGAAGTGCTCAGCCACCGGGAGGTCAGCTTGGTTATTGCGGACCGAGCGGAGGTGTTCGGCGAAACGATCGCCCAACCTCCGCTTGGTCTCACCGATATAGATCTGCTGACATCTGGAGCAGCGGACGCAATAGATGAGGTTGGAAGAGATGCAGGTAAACCTCTGTCGCACCTGGAACGATTGCTTGGGTCCTTGAACGGAGTCGAGGGGGGAGGTAAAGGGACACTATTCAGGGAACGGGGGTTCCCCTCCTCAACCATAAATGAGGCCCGCACCAGGGTCTCTTCCATACCCCGCAACACTGCTCTCTCTCCCCATCCCCGCACTCGCAACAAGGGCCGAGTCCCCCTAGTCCTCACCTTTCACCCCACCAGCCGTCACATACAAACAGTAATCCTCCGTCAGTTTCGCCACCTCCAACGTGACCCCACCACTCGCCACATCTTCCCATCTCCCCCCATATCTGCCTTCCGCAAAGACCGCTCCCTCCATATCTCCCTTGTCAATTCTTCCCTTCCCTCTCGGTCCACCCCCTCCCCGGGCACTTTCCCTTGTAACCGCAAGAGATGCAACACTTGTCCCTTTACCTCCCCCCTCGACTCCGTTCAAGGACCCAAGCAGTCGTTTCAGGTGCGACAGAGGTTTACCTGCATCTCTTCCAACCTCATCTATTGCGTCCGCTGCTCTAGATGTCAGCAGATCTATATCGGTGAGACCAAGCGGAGGTTGGGCGATCGTTTCGCCGAACACCTCCGCTCGGTCCGCAATAACCAAGCTGACCTCCCGGTGGCTCAGCACTTCAACTCCCCCTCCCACTCCGTCTCCGACCTCTCTGTCCTGGGTCTCCTCCATGGCCACAGCGAGCAGCACCGGAAATTGGAGGAACAGCACCTCATATTCCGTTTGGGGAGTCTGCACCCCGGGGGCATGAACATCGAATTCTCCCAATTTTGTTAGTCCTTGCTGTCTCCTCCCCTTCCTCAGCCCCCCTGCTGTCTCCTCCCATCCCCCAGCCTTCTGGCTACTCCTCCTTTTCCCTTTCTTGTCCCCACCCACCCCCACCCCCGATCAGTCTGAAGAAGGGTTTCGGCCCGAAACGTTGCCTATTTCCTTCGCTCCATAGATGCTGCTGCACCCGCTGAGTTTCTCCAGCTTTTTTGTGTAACCGTCCATTCAACGTGATCATGGCTGATCATCCCCAATCAGTACCCCGTTCCTGCCTTCTCCCCATATCCCCTGACGTGCAGGTTAAGTGGCTTGGTGTAAATGTAAATGTTCCCCAGTGGACAGCATGTAGGGTAGTGTTAGTGTGCGGGGATCGCTGGTCGGCACGGACTCGGTGGGCCGAAGGGCCTGTTTCCGCGCAGTTTCTCTAAAATAAACAAAGCCAATTTGCCACAACCCAGGGAACTGGAGTGTAAACAGGTCACCCCAAATCCTTGGACGCTACCTGAGAAGACAAGTGTATTTTAGCCAAATCCTGATCAATGCACGAGCAGGAAATGCAACGGCTCGGTGTCTCTGTGTGTCTCATCCAAGCAGCCAATTTGCACGCCTGCACAGAGCAGTCATCTTTGATCATTCACTCAGCAAGTCAGTTTGCATTCAATGCGCTGAGCAGTCAAAAATAAAAACCCCAGATAATTGGGAGACGTGTTGTACAGTGATCAGTGTTTCTCTTCTCCTACGCATTTCCTCGTGGATTTAAGGCAAAGCAACAAAATGGAACAGGCTAGACGAAAAAGCTCAGCGGGTCAGGCAGCATCTCTGGAGTGAAGGAAGAGGTGACGTTTCGGGTCAAGAAACCTTCTTCAGACCCGAAACGTCTCTTATTCCTTTTCCCCTATTCCTTTTCCCTGCTTGAAATGGCATGAAACTGCACTTGTTTTGGTGGCCTGGCACCCTGCTTGAAATGGAATAAAACTGCACTTGAATTTGGTGGCCTGGCACCCTGCTTGAAATGGAATGAAACTGCACTTGAATTTGGTGGCCTGGCACCCTGCTTGAAATGGAATAAAACTGCACTTGAATTTGGTTGTCTCGCACCCTGCTTCTTCTTCTTCTTGCGTATGGCGTGCACAGCCTAAAGTTGGAGGACAACTTGATCTATTTGATCTTATTTGACTGTGCACGCCGGGTTGATTGCATTCGTCGAAACAGGGCGGACCACGTGAAGGTTGCAATCTTCTACCCCTGCACCCTGCTTGAAATGGAATGAAACTGCACTTGAATTTGGTGGCCTTCCCCTGAGATGCTGCCTGACCCAATGAGTTACTCTAGCGTTTCTATACTCAAGACGAGACTCCAAATGCTGGAGTAACTACAGCGGTTCAGGCAGCATCTCCGGACGGCCGACCTGCGGCCTATAACATCCAGAAGCCACGGTCTCCGGTGGGAAAGTGCCGATTCGGGCGCTCCGAGCCGCGGAGTGTGTTCCAGCGTCCTGACGTCGGAGGATTGATCATCCTGACGAGAGGGCCTGTACATCCGGCCATCCGTAGCGGCGACTACGGAGGATTCATGGCCCCGACCAAGGCTGAACTTTGTTGTTTTCCACCACAGTGAAGAATGCTGTGGTGGATGTCTGTGTTAAATTCTATTGTGTATTGTGTGTGTTCTTTTTAAGTGTATCGCTGCTGGCAAATTCATTTCACTGCACCTTCGGGTGCATGTGAGGAATAAAATTGACTTTGACTTTGAGAAAAGGAATAGCTGCCTGACCCGCTAAAGGCCACAATGTCCGTGCTAAGCATGATGCCAAGACCAACTCTTATCTGCCTGCAGGTGATCCACATCCCGCAAAAGTCCCTTAAATGCCATTGTCGTATCTCCCTCCCTGTCGTATCTGCACCACTGCTGTATCTGCACCACTGCTGTATCTGCACCACTGCTGTATCTGCACCACTGCTGTATCTGCCTCCCTGTCATATCTGCACCACTGTCGTATCTGCACCACTGTCGTATCTGCACCACTGTCATATCTGCACCACTGTCGTATCTGCACCACTGCTGTATCTGCACCACTGTCGTATCTGCACCACTGTCGTATCTGCACCACTGCTGTATCTGCACCACTGCTGTATCTGCACCACTGTCGTATCTGCACCACTGTCGTATCTGCACCACTGCTGTATCTGCACCACTGTCATATCTGCACCACTGTCGTATCTGCACCACTGTCGTATCTGCTGTATCTGCACCACTGCTGTATCTGCACCACTGCTGTATCTGCACCACTGTCGTATCTGCACCACTGTCGTATCTGCACCACTGTCATATCTGCACCACTGCGGTATCTGCACCACTGCTGTATCTGCACCACTGTCATATCTGCACCACTGCGGTATCTGCACCACTGTCATATCTGCACCACTGCGGTATCTGCACCACTGTCGTATCTGCACCACTGTCATATCTGCACCTCTGCTGTATCCGCACCACTGCCGTATCTGCACCACCCCTGACAGCGCGTTCCAGGCATCCACCACCCTCTGTGTAAACAACCTGCCCCGCACATCTCCTCTAAACTTTACCCCTTACACCTGAAAACATGAGGACCTTAATCCATTCTTGATTAGCACGGGTGTTGGGGTTGGGGGGTGGGACAGATAGATCAGCCAGGATTGAATGGCAGGGTACACTTGACGGGCCAAATGGCCTAATTCTGCTCTTATTACTTATGACCTTATGACCTTAAAGCCATGCCCACAAGTCGTTGACAATAACATCCTGGGAATGAAAAGGATCGGACTGTTTACCTTATCTACGCCTCTCCTCATTTTACATACTTGGGGCGGCATGGTGGCGCAGCGGTAGAGTTGCTGCCTTACAGCACCAGAGTCCCGGGTTCAATCCTGTCTGTACGGAGTTTGTCCAGGTGCGGAAAAGACTACAAAAAGTAGTAAACACTGCCCAGTCCATCATCGGCTCTGACCTTCCTTCCATCGAGGGGATATATTGCAGTCGCTGCCTCAAAAAGGCTGGCAGCATCATCAAGGACCCACACCATCCTGGCCACACACTCATCTCCCCGCTACCTTCAGGTAGAAGGTACAGGAGCCTGAAGACTGCAACAACCAGGTTCAGGAATAGCTACTTCCCCACAGCCATCAGGCTATTAAACCTGGCTCGGACAAAACTCTGAACATTAATAGCCCATTATCTGCATTTGCTCTTTATCAGTTTATTTATTCATGTGTGTATATATTTATTTAATGGTATATGGACACATTGATCTGTTCTGTAGTCAATGCCTACTATGTTCTGTTGTGCTGAAGCAAAGCAAGAATTTCATTGTCCTATACAGGGACACATGACAATAAACTCACTTGACTTGACTCCCCGTGACCGAGTGGGTTTTCTCCAGGTGCTGTGGTTTCCTCCCGCTTTCCAAATGACGTGCAGGTTTTAATTGGCTTCTGTGAACTTTCCCGCATGTGTAGCATAGTACTGGTGCACGGGGTGATCGCAGGTCGGCACGGAATAGGTGGGCCGAAGGGCCTGTTTCCACGATGTGGAACTAGGGACAATTTACCAGAAACCAATTAACCTACAAACCTGTACGTCTTGGGAGGAAACCGGAGCACCCGGAGAAAACCCACGCGGTCACGGGGAGAAGGTACAAACTCCGTACAGACAGTGCCCGTAGTCAGGATCGAACCTAGCGTTGTGAGGCAGCAACTATAACCATATAACCATATAACAATTACAGCACGGAAACAGGCCATCTCGGCCCTACAAGTCCGTGCCGAACTCTACCGCTGCGCCACCGTGTTGCCCATAAGAGCTTCCAAGAACCCTTCCTGAAATTGTTGAGAAGTCTCTTGAGCAGTTTGAACCACTCTCGAGAACTCCCCCACTCCCCCCCCCAACCCCCCACAACCCCCCCCTCCCCCCCCCCAACCCCCACCCCCCCCCCACCCCACACCCCCCCCCCACAAACACAGCAATCCATTCACTCAACATTCTTTCATGAGGTAGCTAGTAGTTCAGGACTGCTCTCTAGTTGGGGTAGGGTGATTCAGTTGCCCGATAACAGCTGGGAAACTGTTCCTGTAGGTGTGCGTTCTCACACTTCTGTACCTTTTGCCTGATGGGAGAGGGGAGAAGAGGGAGTGGCCGGGGTGCGCCTGGTCCTTGTTAAATGGAGTCAGTGGAAGGGAGGTTGGTTTGTGTGA